>NW_028277052.1:6840312-7140625 GCF_059951505.1 Python bivittatus | reverse complement strand
ATACATTTGACAATTTCAAGTCAGATTTTGGGTGATTTGCACTCCCCCGATATACTCGGTCTGCCTTTTTCCATAGCACACCTGAACTATTGGCAAGCATTTTACGTGTGGGTGTATGACAGGGAAGAGAATCTTCCAAAATGACATTGGCTGCCAACCTCTCCTTATGCTGTCTGGTGAAATACACAGAGAGGAGAGCCTTAAGAAAACATCACCAGCAATCAGGCCTGATGTATAGACAGCAGGCAGATAACAAGGAAAACTGATACATCTCTTTGTAATGCAAAAATGAGGATAGAGGAAGGCGGAGTGGGAGGAAAGTGAACTGAAATGGAAAAGAACAGGTGCACAGAGTGCGGGGGGAGGCAACCCAGGCTGTGATGAAAAGCCGTAATGTTGGCTCTTCACGCCACATTTTTGGTGCACAGATATCCAGACAACCCCTCCACTTTCTGCATTGTCCCCCTGAAGGGGTTTTCTTGGGATGAGCAGAGTTTAAGGCTGCTGGCTCAGCTATTAGCCCCACCACCCATCAACAATATCCTGGTGCAGAAAGCCCGCAAACCTGTTCTGTTCCTGCCTAAGTGGAAGGGCTGTACAGGGCTTGGAGGGGACACTTTGTTTTGTGGGATGTCCAAGCGACCAGCCTAGAGGGACTGAAGCTGAGGGGGCACGAATCAGCAATTCTTAGGCCAGACAGAACCATTTTGTAAAGATGGAACAGGTTCTCCAGAGATCAAGGCTGAGAAGAGAACAGCTAAAACTCCATTGACTCAGAGGACTAGGATTTAAACTCTATATTTGACACTTACATATAGGGCTTGAATCCTGTTTCCTGCAATAGGCAATTCTCTCTCTCTCTCTCTCTCTCTCTCTCTCTCTCTCATTCTGTGTGTATACATATGCAGTCCTTCTAGTCTCCAGTAAAGGAACTTACCTGTGTCAATTTTGTGAAGCTTCTGCTGTTACTGAACACAGGGATGAGTTTTTGGGGAGTTGATATCTTTGCTGTGCCTGGTGACAGGGTCTCTTTAAAGCAGGGGGTCCCAACCTGGGGTGCCTGCACCCCCAGGGGGCGGGAGATGGAATTTCAGGGGGTTTATGCACTGAGTTAAATGCTTATTTTTTAAAGTTCAATTTGTTCACCCGCATTAGAAATTAGACTTCTTCGTCTTCAAATGTGATATGACTTCTGTAGGGGGTGTGAACATTAATCAAACATTTCCTAGGGATGTGGGGCATAGAAAAAGTTGGGAGTAAGTGCCCACTTACTTTCATTTGGTAATAGCAGCTTTTGTGCATGTGCAAAAGCCTCTGTTAGCAAGGCAGATCAACTGATCGAGCTGATTGGCCTTGATCTGCAATCTGCATTCCACGACTAACATTTAAACTTTTGATGACATGTAGGAAGATGTCCTAAATGAAAATGAACTAAATGTATAATTTAGTTCTTTGAAAATGAACTAAATCCAGCTGCAAAATGCCGATCTTGTAAAACAGCTTCCAAAGACGGTTTTGAAATGAGTGAAGATTGCTGAACTTTCTGCTTTGAAAACAAACTTCCAACTTTGTTGAGAGTTCACATGGATAGTGTTGTTCTGTCATTTACTGGGTAGTAGTTGGCTTAGTTTATCTGGGTGGAGAAGAAGTTTCTTCCTGTTGCTCTTTGCTTGAGAGAGATGATAACATTTTGCATAACTTCTTGACCGATGTGTCCTTTCAGGCTTTAATGGGGACAGTCCTCTGTCTGAAGACTTCTTCTGCCTGAAGGACTTTCCAGTCTGTTTGTTTTTTTAAAAAACGATAGCAGGCACAGAGGTTGTACTATTTCTCATCAGGATGAGATGTATTGCCTTTCTATTGAAATCTTAGTAATTATTTCTAAAATAGTATTGATAGATATAGCTGATGTATTTCCCCTCTTTTGTTATTGCTTTTTTTAGTGAGGCACTGCCTCTTTTCAGGGGTAAAACTAAAAGGAGATTGCTGGAGGCCCAGCCTTAGTCTAGATTAATTGCACTGACTTCAGCATCCTCGTAACTACCCATCTGTTGAAAGTGACCACTTCATCCTGACCGTGTGGGCTAGTTGGAGCTCTGAAATTGCCCTGCAGTTGGAAACTTACTTCTTGATGAAGTTTTTTTGCCAAGACCTCTCCTTTTATCTTCACAGAAGGCCTGGCCCCATGCATATGTATAATTCAGTGGAGGAGGCCTCAAAACCTGTGTTGATCCATCCAGCAAGGCCTTGTAAGAGGGGTAAGAAGATATTGCTAGGGGAAATCAAGGACCTCTGTAATCAAACAGCCGCTGTAAGGTGAAAAATTGGACTATTTAATCTCAGGTAGCAAATAAGCACTACCTCTGCTACATTTATTTCCTTGGCCTTAGGGAGTGTGTCTCATTTTTCTTCTACCATAAGTCTTTTCCATTCCTTCCTTCCCATTTCACTCTTGGGCTACATTTTGCACTCACAACAAACTGTTCCCAAGACAATGCATGTATGTGATGACAGACCCAAATGGACTTGCTATGTCACCATGGGCATGCAGCTGTGAAATGAAATTGGATTCTATCAGCATGGCCTGGAGAATCCACTGACTTTCTTTCCCTCCTTGATATCTAACTGTCTTTTCCAGTTATCTGTGACAGCTGTGAATATGTCAGTTTTTACAAGGGACGCAAGGGGGAAAAGGAGGATAGTAAGCTGTCTTCACTGGGATTCTGAAGAAAAGTCAGTCTTTTTTTTTTTTTACCCCAGTCTATGGGTCACCAGTAGGATTAGATGTTCTTGAAATCAACACCAATATTAAGGACATTAAAAACTCTACCTAATTAATTAATGAACCTGCTTACCAACCTACTTACTGAATTTCTGTCTACGATGATTATACATAGGAACTGTCAACTTCACTTTGATCCTTCAATTGAGACAAAATTGCAACTGTTTAATTTGCTTCTTTAAACAAAAAACTACCCCCATCTCTGGGAACTGTGATTTCCAATAGTCTCTAACTCCTTCCCACATTTTGCCAGATTTTTGTTGTATTTTTTTCCCAGATATTCTATCTTGTCATCCTTCCACATTGATGTTTTATTTTGATATTTGACAGCTGATATTTAATGATATTTGAGAAATGTCACAGAACAGTATTTCATAGCATTGGAAGTATATCACATGTACCTTCAGGAAACATTTTCCATATCTTCTTGGCAACTACAGGAAATTAGAGTGGTGTAAGCATTAGAACTGCAGTCAAAAGGGAAGACCCACATCAAATCCCCACTCAACTGTGAAGCTCATTGGGAAGAAGAGTGAAATTGAAATATTATAATTTAAAACAAGCAAGAGTTCTGCATGTGTTTAGAAAGAAACCTGGGGCCCATAAAGCATACAGCAGACCAGGCCTCCTCAATATATGGCCCACAGGCACATGTAGTCTGCCAAGAAACCTTGTGTGGCCCACCAGTGTTTTTTTTTTTTTTAACTCAACAAATCCACTACTACCAAACATTGCTGCCATCAGGAAGAATCTGCCACCTAGTTTTTCACAGCCATCTCTGCCCCAGAATACATGCTGCTGAGCATTTCCAAAGCCTTTGGGCTTCCTTGGCACTGCCAGTTCCATCACTGCCACTGTGTCACTAGCTGCTGAACAGCTGATTGGCATGCCAGCTATTCCTTTGCAGCCTACAATTATTTTTAATGTATCAGTGTGGCTCTTTCCTCTCTATGAGTTGTGCTGGTCCGCAGTAGGCTATCTTCAGAAGAAGAGGCAGGTCTCCAAACCAGCAAATCTTTTTTGGTCAATATCCAAATGGTTGGGAAAGGACATGTAACATCTTCCTCCTCTCTTGCCCACTTCTCATTTTTCAAGTGTTTCCCTCTTCCTTTTTTCTCCTTGATTCTACCTTGTCCATTGTTTTGCCCTTTTTCTCCCCTCTCAGTCCCTTCCTTCCATCATGTCATATAACTGATGGAGTATCGTGAAGCTTCACTCTATTGTTTGGCTGAGTGAAGATTATAAAAGTGAACACATAGGAAATAACGATGTTCCAAACTATCATTGGACACAAAGTTGTGAGCAAAAGTACCTTCTGCCAGTTTTCACATTTACAAGAAATTGCAGAATTAACTAAGATGTATGCCTTTGCTCAGATTAAGATAGCTCTACAATATCCAAATGTAGAACTTTTCTAGCCATGGAGGAAATAGTTGCATTGAAGGAAAGAGTGTCACATGTTAAAGCCTGCTGTTGTGTATCAATACATACTCTACTATCCCATTTCTGTTTGACCATAGAGCCCTCCAAGAAATGCTATTCCCGCACACTATAGGAAAATAAATGGTAGGCAACTTATCTTGCTATGCTGTGTCTTCCACTTGGCCAGGTTTACATGTCATACAAATCCATGGCTGCTTTAGCTATTATGAACCATGGTTAGTTGCTTTCACACAATATGCTAAGCTAGGTCTTGAGGCAATTTTGCATAGTGTGGTGAGGGCTACACTCCAGAAGTAGATGGGCCAGAACCAATTTTGAAGGAGAAGTTGCATGGGAGTTAATGGAGATGGACATCTTAAGCTTCTTCAAGGCTTTGGGCACCCATTTTGCTTCTTTACTCTCCCCTCCCCACCCCCCAAAAAAATGCAATAGAAAATGGCTGGAAATTGTGTCACCAAATCTGGAGCTGCAGATGGGATGTTGCCAGGCTGAAAGTGATTGTTGGCTAGATTTTTTTGCACTCTTGCACTACAACAAAAAAACAAAGCTTACAAAGCCAAATGAGGATGTCAAAGGAATCCCAAACCCCATTAGGTATGATTTATGAAGTCTCCATCCCTGCCATTATGCCTGCTGATCGGCACTGACATGGATGCTGGGGTTGGTTGATTCCAGCTTTCTGCTCAAAGGAGAGCACCAGGATGGAAGGTGGGACATCATTCATTGCATTCAATGAGGGATGTCCCACCTTCCATCCTCCATAGCACAGGGCTGAAGAACAATGGGTTCAGCTATAAAGGATATGTTGCAAAGAAGCAAAGCCCATTGGAGAGATTAATCTGCCAGAAAACTGATCATCTTTAATGTGGGAGTTCCACAGCATGCTGATTCCTGAACAGATTTATTGACCTGTAGAGCTAATACAGTCTGGGTTTCCTCCGTTGCTCATCCTCAGCCAGCTTTCTATTGTCATTGCAAAATGGGGGAGGCTGTCGTCTAGGTGTTAATGAAAAACCTAAATAATTCTTGTAACATGAAGCTATCATCTGAAAAAACAGGAGCTAATTTTGAATTATTAAGACATCCTATCACTGCTCTCCATGGAAAGTAGAGAGGAGAGAAGGGGAGGAGAAAATTGCTATTTGGAAAGTCCAATTATTTCTCAACTGCAGACAGTTCTTATTAACTTGGGCACAAAATTAATTAGTCTAATTAGAAAACCTCATTGTAATTCAGGGAAGAGTTATGGGGTGTATATGGGGGTTAATGAGGGGGGGTCAGTGGTCTTGGGCAGCAACAAGTTGGTAGGTGAGGGGTTATCTTGTCAAAATCGTTGATATGTGCAAGGCTGGGTATGAAGAAAATGGCTTGATTTATTTTAAATTTTTTAGGTTTAGGAATTGGGATATTAATGAATTCTGGCATGAATTCCTTGGAGGAGGAAAATGCTACTGAGATTAGCCCCTGGTTTATTTTCATAAGCTCTTCTATTTTATTCTATGTGTCTGTGATGCCTTTCTTGATTGGCATGGAATGGTGTTTAAAAATGCTGCAGCAGAGTGAGTTGGCTCCCCCCCCCCCCCATCTTCAAAGATTTATAAAGTCCACAAAAGAGTTGTTCTGTTCTGATTTCACTACACTTCAACAGCTTTGCTAAAATACAGGCATTTAGGCAGGTCTGTGTGTTACTACAAAGGGTAAGATTAGAATCATTTAGAATAGTGGACAAATTCTTGCAAGTTCGCTTTTAAGTGCAATTTCATTTCACTGTGCATTTTCCAACCAATACCCAAAGTGGAACATATAATTTTATACTTGCAGTTTTCTGACTTTTGAGTATAGTTCACTAATATGAGAAAAATATGTACCAAAATGAATATCCGTGAAAATGCTACAAAAACGTTTTCTAGTAGGATGTTTATTTGCAAAAACTGTATATTTGCAAAACAGATGCATATGTTAGGAATGGGTACACCAAAATACCTACACATTTTTTAGTTGCTGTTTTTTTAAATCACAGATTAGGAGCATTGTTTTTAAAGGATTTATAAAAATGAGAAGCTAAGGGGAAAAACAAAGGGACATCTTTGCCCTTCAGAGCTTTTCACTATTCTGTTTGGCAGGGTTCACCCCTTGAAAATGTTCTGTACTTTCAGCACATTTTGTTCAATTCTGCTAAAAAGTTAACAAAAACAAAAAGTTGCAAAAACTCATTGTGGGTTTCTCATGGCAATCAGTGGGAGATACAAGCTTCACTTTCAACCTTACTTAGGCATGGAGTCCACCAACTGAAATCTTCTGAACCAGACTCTAAACCAAATATTACGTTTGGTATATCCCATGGATATCTCTCTATTAAAGGCAAGGCTATTGTATATTTTCTTCTGCGTCTGAAGAAAGCTGAGTCCTGTGACCCATCACCCATAGCGATTCAATACTTTAGCCCCAGCAAAGAACATAAAAATGCTGGACACAAGGTCTTCAATTCCTGACAATAAATAGAGGAGCGATACCTTTACAAGTAACTTGGATGAAAACCGACTTAGTATGTCCTCAAAAATGGCTTTTCTTGTCTCCATTTGTTGGAAAAATATCAGGAGAGGATTCTTTTCCAACAAACAACCAAAAGTCTCATGGTGCTTTAAAAAACAGCCTTGTTTCTTTTCTCCCAATAATCTTTTCTCATCTGTAGCTTGTTGTTTCCTTCTTGGGCAAACCTGACATGCTGCATCTTGAATAGTACCTGCCAAAGTCCTTTAACACAATACTCGACAGCTGCTGTTTTCAGCAGTGGTTGCACTTCGTTCTGTGGTTTGCAAAGCTTGCAAAAAATATTCTTTTCCATTTGGTTGGAAAAAGAAAAGAGAGTGACATGTTGCCTTGTTTTCTGGTGTAGGCTGGATCAGAGGCTGGCAGAGCATGGCTGGGTAAACAGCATCAGGAATGGCGGTTTCCTCTCTGCAGGCAGCTGGCTGAGCAATTAGGAGCTGAATCTTTCTTCCTCAGCTGATATCTGCTGAGATTTTTTCTCCCCCTTCCTTCAAAACTTTCTGTCTTGGATGCAGAATGCCAAAAACTGTGCCTCTTAGGAAGAGGTGGTTACACTCCTCAGATCTGATTATTTCAGCTTTTTATTGGCTTTCTACTGAGGTCTTCCTAATATCCAGTCTAGTCCTTTATAATTTTGTTTCATAAACTAAAAAACAGAGGCCATGGAGCTAACCTTTCCTAAAACACAGACCTAGGAAAATGTCTTGGCAATGCTGGGCTAGGAATATGACAGGTTGTCAATGGGAATTTTATGGAATCTAACACCAACTTGGATGGAACCAGATAAGGTTCTTAATAATTATCAGCAAAAGGAAATCACAAAAGGAAGTAGTGGGAGAAAAGAGAAATAATCATGCAAGAAGGCAGGAAAAAAAAATTTCAAGCATGACAACTGTAATCATTTCAGCTCATCATGAATACATTCTATCCTGTGGTGTACTGATCGTATTGTCAACTGCCTTCTCCAATAAAGTTGTATCATGTTTATTTCTGTAAATCAAAATGATCATTCTCCTTTCCCCCAAACATGCTACAATAAATTACTTTTGATGTATTTAATTTAGCCAGATTTCAATAGAACAGTGGTCTTGGACCAGCCAATCTATCTTCGTGACTAAGGGCTTTTGAAGATGGTGGAACAATATAGAACCTCACTGATTTCAGTGGGGTGAACAGCCCCAATTTAAGCATATGAGTCATGCTGATTTTTTTTTTTCTTCCTAGCGTTTTCCCCGCATGTTCAGGGTCCGCTTTTTTTCCAGGATCAACTGAATGTTGATCTGTTGGTTGCGACAGGAATTGACCGACTGACCAAGTCTGATGTTGGGGTCTGAGAGAGCGTGATTGGCCCAAAGTCACCCAGCTGGCTTTCATGCCTAGGTTGGGACTAGAACTTACAGTCTCCTGGTTTCTAGCCTGAGCCTTAACCACTACATCAAACTGACTCTTGTGAGTCATGTTGGATTTAATGTGACTTATTTCCTGACAGATATTCTTATGATTATCCAGTGTCATTTTAGATGGAATGAGGATAATATGGGTAATGGAATTATATTTATCTCCATTTAGTTTCACAACAAACTTGAAATATAAGTTGGACTGGTGGAGTAACTGTCTCAGTGTTTCCCTGTAGTTTTCAGAGGAGGTACCAAATCTTCCTGGGCTAAGATTTGATCTTCTTCATTACACTGACCTTACAGACTCTGATAATGACACCAAAAATTCCACCAGAAATTAGGTGAAAGATTTCTCTGAATTTCTGCAGAAGAATATGACATTTTCCAACTTTTTTCAAGGCCAGGTTTCCCCTCCAGCAATGATGCTAGTCTTCCTTTGGGATTGAATAGAAACTTGGGAAGGCAGAGAGACGACTGCAGGATGAAAAGCAGGACATCCACCCATTCCTGTTGGCGACCTCATAGCTAAATAAATGCAAGAACCTGGTTCTCCAACTCATGATAATTTCACCCACATTCTCCCGTCTGTTGAACAAAATTCTGAAAGCAAATTTGCTTTCATTGAATTTAAAGAAAACTAGTAGGGAGAAAAGCATTTCTTTGCCTGGATTTAGAATGAATATGCTGAATCATAGCATGGCATCAATAAACTGCATCTTCCTTGGCAGATAAGTACCTTTAGAATTTTAGCCTGACTTTGCCCATCAAGCTGACTGTAGGAGAGCCTGGGATATAAAAGTGGGTCTTGTGTGTGTTAGGACTCAGCTGAACTGTAACACCTTCTTGGCTGTGATAGACTTTCATATGTTCTTTGACTCACTCTTGTGTCTGACCCACTTTGTTTTTGTTTTTAAATTTGCTTGTCTGATGGGTTCAAATTTTGGGTGTCACTTTGGATGTAGTTCCTGCTTGACCATATAATTCTGATCCCTGACTGAATGTTTGGCCCTTGAATTTTAGCCTCTAAGATTCTGACTAATTTCTGACAGCTATTTATAGTTTAGTCTTGATAATAGGATACAAGGGGAGGGGGAAAGCTGGGCAAATTGGTCATAGAGCTCATATATATGGACTGTTAAAACATTCTGGTGCCATTTCTTCACTCTGATCATTGTATGGATAATGCTGTGCGGTGCTTGCCTTTCATTGTGAAAAGCATTATTATTTGGTTACAAAAATAACAACAATGAGAAAGGAACACACTGTTATGATCACTATGACCTCATGCCCTGTATGTACTCTTGGAAACGTTTCTGGAATGGTAACGTGGTACCAGTTTCACTATTAAAAGATTGCTTCTGGTCAATGTATAATTTGCACTCAGAAAACTCCTTGATGAAAGGAGATGGGTTTTTTACAAAAGTTTTTAAACCCTCTCCTCCCCTGAAAAGATCTTGATGAGTACTATTTTGGTTACTTCTGAGTATAACCGTAAGCTTAAACCTTCAAGCCCTTGTGTAGTCCAAAAGGTAATGCCCCAACCTGAGAAGGAGATATATTTGCAGGCTCAGACCAGTGAGGCAATTAGATAATTTTAGACTTTGCGTATAATGGTCCCATGAGCTTTATCTCTTTAGATGGAAATAAATAGGATCCAGATATAGACAGACTTAAACCCATTGAAATCAACAGGATTTAAATCAGTAAGGGCTTACTCAAGCCTCACTACTTCAAAACGAGTCTACTCTAGATTTGATTAGGCCTGGATCTCATTCCACGTGTTTTGTTTAACTTATTTCTCAATGCAATGTATCAGTTTTACAGAGGTTCTGCTTGTTAAATGGACCATGAAACTGGTTGTTTCCCCACTAGTGACTCATAGTGTCTTTTAGAGTCATCCAATCATCACTGAGCCAAAATTGGACATGCTTCATCACTTCAACAATGGCTTAGATGTGCTATAAAAACACTAGTGGGGACATGGCGTCTACACCAAATTCCTCCTTGGAAGGAATTAGATGACAAAGAGAAGCTTTGAGGTTCACTGGATTAGCTACTAGAAACTCATTTGGTTCTAGTTGTATCATTAATATCATCTTTACTCTCTTGCCTTGTCCTTCTGACCTCGTGCATGATCTAATCATTTTTTGTGTTGATTTAAACACACATTGTTATTTCAGGTTGCAGATGTGAACTCTATCTACTAGCACTTTTCAGAGAAATACAATAAAAATGAAGGGAAATGTAATTTAAAAAAAATCAGATTTCAACAACACAGGAATAGAATAGAGGCAACCAAATAATTCTGGGATTATCCTAGGCATTTTTCCCCTAAAGAAACAAACAATAAACTAAGAAGTGACTTTCCATGTCCAATCTTACCTAATAAATGCAGTTTGGAAACAGACCTTGGCCTGAAACATTAATGCTTCTGCATCAAGCAGGGAGACTCTATTTTTCTTTCCCACAAAGCCAAACAAATGCAAGAGGTAATCTTATTAAAAGTTCCTTTTTAAAGGTTGTTGCTATGGTCCACCATGAGGTGGTACTGACATAAATGCTGATGGATTATTTTTATTGTTTCCAACCCAATGGAAGGCTGGGGGAAAAGTTATGTAAAGAGGCTCTGGGCCGTTTGTCTTGTTAGGCAGAATCACTCTTTGAAGAGTGAACAGGATGGGACTGTGTGAGGAGAATCTGGAAAAAAGAAAGATTGAGATTAGGAATAAACTTGTTCAGCCAAACTTGTTCAGCCTGGGAGCTGTGCAGAAATCATCCCTGCAATTTCCGTCAGTGCATCCAAATTATGTGGACAGCAGAAGAACATAAGAAGATCCCTGAAGCTAAATCAGGCCAATGGGCTATCTAGTCTAGCATTCTATGATTTACAATGGCCAGGATTTTTTCATCATGGGTTGTTGATTAGGCCATAATCATACATCATGCTAAACCAAAGCCAACCCAACCACATTATAGCTTAATTATGTGATAGAACTAGGTTGTTTGGGTGTACAGGCCAAAGGCCAAAGGGATAACCTTGTTCTCAGGAAACAGGTATCTCACCTTTACCTTCAGAAAGAACTATTTGAACGTATCAGTTAACATGCACACACACGCACACACACATACACCCACACCCCTCTTGCACTTTGGGGGAACTTGGATTGGGCAAGATTCATCCTTGCATGGGAGAATTTGACCTGGTACTGGAATTGCTGGAAACTGAAAGCAGGGTCTGATTAACTGAGCTTTGCTTTCACCATCCCTCCCTAATCCTGCTGGTTATAACCTGGCAATCCTTAATAGACAGTAACGCAGAAAATGACGGAGCTTCTTTATCGAAATGTCTGCAGTTAAATATTTCTGTAGCTGAGGACAAATCCTTGCAGTTATTCATAATTTCTGTATGTTGTGATGGGAATAGCCTCATTAATTACAAGCCTCATAATTCATTGGCACATCCAATAATAGGTAGGCAATATGCCTGATGTTGCATTCAGAAGCAATCCTGGCTTTTAGGAAACAAGTTTAGCAAAGTGGTGATGCTGTCAAATGTCTGTTGAAAGGTATTTAGTTGCCATGATGGAAAGAGGGCAGTCGGAACCACACTGAAAAGTAGTAAGCCTTTAATTCTGCCAGAAATTGCTCAAGTACTGGTAGGGTTGCAAGTTGACATGTTGGAGGAAAGAGTGACATGGATTCCTTACTGGATGCCAGTCTTTTGGGAACGCTAGTGGCTGAAGAATCTGGGCAAGCATAATGCACAATTCAGCAGCAAGGATTCTGTTCCAGGTGAGTTGGTGTCCTCCAGACCATTTCCACCAGTGACGTTGGAAGCCGAGGTGGTGGATTCTAAATTAGGCTCTAACATCTTTATCTGATCAAAATCTCTCATCCAAATTATGAGTGAGGAGGTCCAGGTTCAAGTTCCTCTCAGCCACAGAAGCTCCCTGGGTGACTTTGGGCAGTTCTCTCTCTCAATCCAATCTAACAGGGTTGCTGTTGTCAGGAAAAATAAGGGGAGAGAGAGCCATGTATGGTGCTTTGAGCTCTAGTACCAGAGGTGGAATATAAATCTGACAAATAAAAACCAAAAATAAGGACAGGAATCCTGAATTGAGATATCCAGGGAAAGTTATTTTGTGCTTTCTGAGCCCCTGGACCCTTCTATATCAGGATGGAAACCCATACTTATCCTCTGTGCTTCAAGGAGACTGGAAGAAATGTAAACTGGTGTGCAGAAATGCTCATTAGACCAGAAAGGCAGGATATTGATCAATCAATGAACAAATAATGGGATATACTTTCAATAAATAAATAAATCCATCCAGAGCCACCTTTTAGTTCAGTTCTGGGGAATTTACAGCTCTCTAATGAGTTGGAGGATGATACCTCCTGTCAATGTTGTCATACTTGCTGAGCTTTATGGGAATTGGAGTTCAGGAACTGGGGGAGGGTTCAGATAAATCTCTAGAAGATAAAGCTCGAACCAAGTGTCTTTTGACATCCATACATTGCTTTCTTTCTTAGCCCAATAGTCATACTTTTGCTCATTTATTTTGATCCTGCATGTTCCTCAGGTGACACTTTTCTTATTTATGGAATCCTAGGTAAGTACCTGGGGGTTTTATACTGGCTACAAATTAATGTTATAAAGTCCAATAGATAATAAACTATATAAAGTTTCATAAAGCAACCAGGCCACTTGGGATGGGGGAGGACCTTGTCAGCCAGCTAGCACAGGCATCCGGGAGAAGTCAGGACATTCCTTGACCCCTTGTCTCTTCCCTGCAGACACCCAGTCAAGAATGCACTTGCATGGAATGAGAAAAGATATTGTATTCTATTCTAGCCAAGGATGCTGGATTTTGTTATGCCTTGTTTTCAATAACACATCTTTCCACCCTAATTTTTTTTAAACTCCTCTAACACATCTCTGTTCAGGGGATGCCCCCTCCAAACCTGGTCTTTTTCATGACACTTGGTAGCCCTGGAAGCGGGAGGATAGTAATTGGGTAGATGTCTAGGTACTCCATCATCATCCCGCCTTTCCTCCCTCACAAGCAGATTTCAAGTGCTATTTTCCCTCGCACATCAAACAGCAATTTTCCTGGCTGAAATCACAACCTGTGAAAACTCTGTCCTAATCAAATCTATCAAGCTCCATTTAGAAGCAGACTCCTGTCTGTTTAGCAGGGAAATGCAGTTGAAATTGGCCCGTCTAATGGAATCTCAGCTGCCCACCATAATCTCCCAGCACAAACGGTTGAATTAATAGCCTTGCCCACTATGAGTGCGCAAAGTTGGGTGCTTTATTTCAGTGGCAGGAAATTGCCATAATTTGTGCCTAGCAGTACTCTTAAGAGGCACTAAATATACTTGTTTATTTTTTTCCCCTCTCTCTCTCTTTTTCGGGAGAGTGAGAAAAGGGGTTAGGACTCTGAAATAATCCATTCTTTGCCATTCAAATATGCTCTTGTTATGCTGACAGCCCCATTTATATGAAATGAGAGATGCAAACATTTTTTATGTGACCTGCTTGGAATCTAGAGGCAGGTTTGCTTGGGCCTAAAAGCAGAACTGAAGGCACCTGGTTTGATTCATAGCTTTCTGGATTTCTGCTTCTTGGAGACCTCTGAAAATAGACAGTTGACAGAAGGCCACAGGCTTCTGCCCTCCAGAAAGATTGAGCGTCAGTTCCCATCGGCTTCTGCCAGCATGGCCAATGGCAAAGGATTGTGGGAAAACTGAAGATAAGAATTTAAGAAAAGAACTTGTCTCACACCGAAGGATGCAGGTCAAGAGGGACAGAAAAGCCGAAGACATAACCAGACCTTGTAAGCAGGTTCAGCTGTTTCTTTCATAAACATCTCTCCAGGGTTTCAAGCAGAAGGTTTTCCACCCCTAGCTGGAGATGCTGGAAATTGAAAGTGGGGCTTTCAGCATGAAAAGTCGATCCTGCATCATTGAATTATGGGCCCATGAACAGTATGTCTTTCCTGTTTTTGCCAACTGGCCACTGGAATTGAATGGTACACTGCTTTTGAACAAGGATAAGTATAACCCTTAATAGAACTTCTTCATGTAATTGTTAATGCTCTTTTAAAACATGACAGAGCAAGAGCAGCGCTACATCTCGCATCAATAGAAGAGAGTAAAGCTAGTAAAGAAGGAAATTATGAGCATGCACTGGCTTGGGCATACTCCACACTCCTCTTCACACCTGAGAAGAAAGGTTTTAAAACTTCTTAACTACCATGTCTTCCTGTTTCATACAACTTCAAGAGCTTATAGCGTCTACAAATCATAATGACTTGAGATGCCAGAATGTCAAGCCAACACCTGATTTGGAAATAGCTTTGTTTCTTCATCCAAACCATGAGAGCAATAGAAAAAGGAATGGGAAAAAAAATTAATAGTGCTCATGGACAATGCTGTCATTTCTGAATTTGACATCACCATGCTGTATATTACAACTTAGATTTTTTCAAAGCTATGGCCTGCACCAGGGGTGATGAGGTCTAATAGCCGCTTTCTCTGTTCCCTGAGTTCATCTGAAATACACCTGTCTCTAACCTAAACCACAAAGACAGTTCCTTGTCTGTGGGGATGAGCTGCTTGCAAGCTATGTTGACCTTCCTAAAAGGATCACCAACACCATGAACTGGGAAGGATATTTTTATCAAAGAAAAAAGGTAAAGAGGCCAAAGGGAGGGAGGGAGGGAAGGAAGGAAGGAAGGAAGGAAGGAAGGGAGGGAGGGAGGGAGGGAGGGAGGGAGGGAGGGAGGAGTAAATATTAATAGCTGTATTAAGTAATATTTATCTGACCCCTTTCACATAATACTTTTAATTATAACCCAAAAGCTATTAATGCCCCAGTTTGCTTGCTGCCTAACAATCAAAACATTTGAAAAAGACCGTTTTGCCCTCCACTGGCTGCAAGAATGCAAGGTTAGGGTTCATCTCAAACAGCTTCAGCAGTCAGAAAAAGATGGTGAAGAACATTGTGTGAAGAACATTGTAGAATCAACATAGAAGTTGGAAGAAATGGGAGGAAGGAGATCAAAAGGCATCCAGAGGGCGATTTAGAAGTTCTGTTGCTTCTGCTCTTTCTCATTGCTTACTTCAGTCAGATATAAGTTTGGTGAATCATCAGTTTTGCAAGTATTATGTCACAAGTGTGTTCCAGCTAACTTCCACATCAATCTGTGAATAATAATTGTTTTTTTAAAGAAAAACTGTGTTAAAATTCAGGGTGGGTACACCATTCTGAATATGAACTGTTTCAAATTAGGAAGACCCTGTTTTGAGCCCAAACAATTGCTTTGAGTTTGAGATACCTACTCACATTTAAAAAAGAAAAAGAAAAGAAACTGGCTGTTCTAGTCAATGTCTAAGCTTGAAAATTATGTTGAGCTTGTAACACCTCCAGAAAAACAGAAGCACCTACTTTGTATGCAAGACAGTGGTTTCAAGCTCAGTTCAACTCTGAGATTTCCATTTTTAAAAAGAAAATAATCACTCAACAGTGGTGTTTCACCCACAGATGCTCCCTAGCTTAATTCTAGAGATTTCAGTGAAAAGGATCAGACAGGAAGAGATGAGAAAAATACCACCATCACCCTGTGCTGGTCTATGATAAAGATTTGATTTGATTTGATTTGACCACCATCACTGAAGAATCCGAAGACAAGGGATACATGAATTCCCAGTATGATTCAATGTAAACCTGATTTCCATGTTTTATATGCAGCTTCCAGGTTTAAACTAGGAACCTTCTTAGGGGTATTTAATAATACAGGTTAACTTGATTTGAAGAAGAACTTACCTTTGCTTCAGGAGATGGTGGCACCTAGCTGACCTACTCTAGGATCAAAAGCTTAGCAGGATTGGGCTTGGTTAGTACTAGGATGGGATAGCTCCAGATCTGAAAAATATCACAGAAGACACCAGCAAATCATTCCCTTATTGTTACCCAGAAAATGACATGGAGATCTTTCCATGAAGTTAGTAGGCATCAAGCTCAACTCTAAGGAAGGGGAAAAAAATACAAGTCTTGTTTCTTGATTGACCTAGAAAATAAATATGCTGGGATAATTCACTATCCTTTATCACCTAATCCTGTTCCGAAAAAATGTCCATGTGTGCCGTGAATTAACAGCAAGCATTTTACAGAATTTTACCCATCACCTGACCTTTGAAAGAACAAAGGGCGAAAAGGATCTTTGCACATATGCCAGCCATGGGTAGGCCACATTGTTTCTCAGCATATATGACTCAACGAAAGCATTTAATTAGAGTATAATTCTAACATACCCATCCTACCTTCTCACTTGTGGGATTTTGCTGCATTCAGCTGTTCAATGCACACCCGTCTGTGGGCTAGTGTGGACTTTGAGGATGAGAGAAGAATCGTTATGGCAGGGGGGGCAAGTGCAGCGTATGTGTGAAGCTGACTCAGTTCGCCGATGACCAAAAGCGTCTGGGAGAGGGCGGGCAAAAGTTTTAATGCAAAGGGGAGAAAAAAATACCAGCTTGGACCTGTTGGTTGAAACACTTGGGGCATCTCTGTAACTCAGAAGTTACCAATTTTGAAGGAGTTCAGGAAACCAGCCAACTAAACTGTTCCCTTTCTGTTTACTTCCCTTTTGCTTTTCTATTATGGGAAGCATTTAGGCTCATTCTCTTAGGGGGCTTAGCCGCCGACACATACATATGCTGTGGAGTCCTTGGGGTTCTCTGAGCTTGGTTCTTTTCTTGCAAACGTTTCATTATCCGGCTAGGTAGCATCTTCAGTGCTAAAATGGGATGGCACTGAAGATGTTACCTAGCTGGGTAATGAAACGTTTGCAAGAAAAGAACCAAGCTCAGAGAAGCCCAGGGACTCCACAATTCAACCCTGAGCTACACATATTCACCTCTGTTGGTACATACACACACTTTAAGATGGTGACAAGTATTCGTATCTAAGAGGGAGGAGGAACTACAGTATAAGATTGTAACTATCTGTTGAAAAGAAGCTCAGAAGTATATTTCTTAACTTTAGGAGTCTTCTTCTTCTTCTTCTTCTTCTTCTTCTTCTTCTTCTTCTTCTTCTTCTTCTTCTTCTTCTTCTTCTTCTTCTTCTTCTTCTCCTCCTCCTACTCCTCCTCCTCCTCCTCCTCCTCCTCCTCCCTCTTCCTTGCACTTCTTTCATTTTTCTTTCTTTTGATTTGATTTTTACTCTTCGAAAAACTTTTAATAAATATAAATATACAATTAAAAAGATGGTGACAAGTGATAATATCTAAGAGGGAGGAGAGACTGTTACTATCTGTTGAAAAGAAGGTCAGAAGTCATATTTCTTAACTTTAGGGGGGTTTTTTCCTTCTCTTTTTTTGTTTCTTGCACTTTCTTTCTTTCTTTCTTTCTTTCTTTCTTTCTTTCTTCTTTCTTTCTTTTGATTTGATTTTTACTCTTCGAAAAACTTTTAACAAATATAAATAATTTTTTTTAAAAAACAGTGGTATTTCTTTGCTTTGCTGGGAAACACAGCAAGTCAGCCTCACTGCCTTCAAGGGTGCTGTTTCTGCAGAGCAGGCCCTGTCATTGGTGGCAGGCCTACATGTTCCTTTAAATGTTATCAAGACAGCATGAGCTTGACACTTTATATTCCTTTTTTACAAGAATGTTTTTGACAATCCAAACAATACTCTGAAACAGAAAGAATTGATTGTTTTCTTACTGATTGTAGCTAGGCAGGTAGTAGCAGGATCATGGGTCTCTACATAGAAGGAGTCCAAAAAGTCAGGACGGCTGTCATAGCCATGCAATCAATGTCCGGTCCCATCTTTACGCATGTCCCATCTTGACTTTTTGGGCTCCCCTGTAGACACCCCTGAGAAAGGAAAACAGGAAAGGGTGTGAATATTTCCAAAGGGTGGCAAAAAATGCTAGAAAATCTCTAATGGAAAAATGGACAAAAAAGATTGCAATATTACAATAACACAAAAGATGATTTTTACTTCATCTGGTTTAAATTTACTATGTGCAAAAAAGCTTAATGATTGTCTGCTACCCAGTTCCTACATATTCAAATTAAATAGGGTTATAGGTATTTTGCTTCTAGTCCACTGCATTGTTAATTTGTAATCAATTAGATAACATTTAAAGGGGGGAAAACAGAATGTTGTTAGATTGGAAAACAGTGATCTGAATAACTGTGTCTTTTAAACCTGCTGTTCCTTCTAAGAATAACCCAGCCAAGACAGCTGTGTTAAGGTATCCACAGCCGTCACTTAAAGTTGGAGCTGAATCCGGACTGCTGGATTAAGATTTGGAGTTTATGCAAGACCCTGTGATTCTTCCTCTATATCTAATGTTTAGCCCACAGGGTAATACATGCAAGCGTCTTAAGAGAGATCTTATGTTTAGTTCTGGAAAAGGTAATACAGCTTTGGTTCATAGATTTTGATGGGGGAGATAGCATCCAGGATGTCTTAGCGCTCCTTAATTCAGCAACGAAATCTGAATCTCAGTTACTACCCACAGTTGCTATTAACACAGTGCTATGAACAGAAAATGGAAGCTTCTTTCATGAGATTAAAAAAAAAAAAAATTTCAGGAAACTAGAGGCCAGATTTTGGCCCAGCAGCAAATTTGTATATCTGTATGTTTCCCCAGCTTTATATAACCCATGCTTTATTGCCATTATTTGTCATACATTTTCCCTTGTTACTCTGGTCTCCTTATTCTCTTCTTTACTGCAAGTGGATTGGGACGTGACCACCTGCTGTCTTTTTGCTTATATCATTGTATAATGTGCCAAGTTTATTGATGGCACTGTATAAATTACAATAGCAATGATAACATATGTGATTCATGCTCATGTACACGTGCATTATTGTAGCTTTTTGAATCCAAGCAGAATGATTGTTAAGTGGCCTCACTCCTCTGCACCCAGAACAGCCCTTCTCTTGACGCTTCTAACAGTTGTGACAAAGAAACAGGCAATGATTCAATGGGGTGGGGAGACGGTTAATGATTTTCAGATTGCAGATTGAAAAGAAAAGGGCCAACATTTGTATCATGGCATAATGGAGATTCCCCGTGTTGTCACAAATAAAATCACTGTGCTCAATTGATTGCACATCATCATTTAGGTTTTGTTATCCTGCCTTTCTGCCTTGTCTCCAGTTTGATCAGGGGGAGTTTAGATCTGCAATGAGACCTGATTCCAGCTCTGGAATCTGATGAAAACTCCCAGGGTCTGAAAGCCAAATGCAATTATACTTAAATGAGGACCTTGAGCACCCTCCAAAGTCCTTGCATTGATCCAAACTGGATTCAGAGTTTCCTCACTTCCTCTTTTCTACATCAGATCATGAGAGAAATATAGCAGAAGATCTGAAGTTAAAGGAGATGAAAAGAGATTCAAAGGTTGATTTTTAAAAATGATAATAGCAGATTATTTTTCTTGGTCAGATCCATCAAATTATATTTCTATCAGTGGCCGTTCTGTGCTCTAACAACATCCATAACTGCTGTCTTTTAGCAAACGGCTGGATTCAGAGATTTACAGTTTGAGACCACTAGTCAGATGGCTTCAAACTGTTTGATAGGAAAGGAGGTGTACCCAGGAAGAGCTCCTTCAGAAAGAGAAAAAGAGATATTATTCATGATATTAGTGTTTGCTGAAAAAAAATGAGTGCTACTTCTGATACTAAACATTCCTGAAGCAATTTATAATGCTTATTATGGCCCACACTGGGAAATCATTCCATAGCACATGTGTTAACCATCTATGCTTAAGTGGCAATCCATAATCCATAACATAGACCAGTGTTGTCCAAACTTGGCCACTTTAAGATGAGTGGACTTCAACTCCCAGAATTCCACAGCCAGCATGGCTGGCTGGGGAATTCTGGGAGTTGAAGTCCACTCATCTTAAAGTGGCCAAGTTTGGACAACACTGACATAGACAATGGGAGTGTGAAAAAAATATATAAAGATTCATAGGAGGCTAATGTGACTCTCCCTTAAGGGAACCTGATCCCATTGCTTAATCCTTTCCTCTACCCCCAACCTGACCATGTTCAGTAGCATTTTTTAAAACAATGTTTACAGAGGCAACCATGCAGGCTAAATTGTGTGAACAGCAGATTCCACCCAAATTTCCTCAAGGTGGCAGAAAATCTGTATTGTCCAAATCTTTTGCCCTTTTCTATCCTGTGATCAAAGGAACAGATCGCTAATTTGAACTCACATTCTTGTGTCTCCCACAAGTTAGAAGAGCCAAGGCTTAGCTCTGGGGAGAACTGAAACATCAATATTTATGTATTTATTTATTTATTGTCAGGAAGTTGCTTGTGCAACAATTTTGCAAAAGTTAAGAGCACATACACTGAGCAGAAATATTTTTCAAAATATGTATTTTAAGTATATGTTCTGGTGCAAACTTTTTATAAGATAAAATGGGTGAGCACTTGCAAAATTGATGTTTTGGAAATAAACACACATCCCATCTGTACCCCTTTTCATCTTTAAATGTGATGGAAACAGCTGGTTGTAACTAAATAGCACATACCCTTCAATAATCCTATTATTCCATAAAAGGCATTCTGTCATTAAAGGATTCCACATAATTACTTTACTCTGCAAGTATCTTTCCAACAGGCGACATTGAGATTTCTATTTGATTTGTTCAATGTTGTTACACAGCCCATTGGGACCTATGCAAGGGTCTATCCCTTTTGAAAGTCTGGATCTCCTGAATCCTTCAACAGGTAGCCATTTCTCTGGGAAGGGTTGTACATGTTCTGATGGTGGTGAAGGAAGAACAAGGATCAGTTTGTCAATGCTTTCTGCCACCTTTTAGAACAATATAGCAAGAGTTCATGAAACCAAATGCAACATTTTCATGTCACGCTCTGTGGGAGAGGTAAAATAAGGGAGAAATTCCGAACTGGATTTGAATTTGAGGACAGTTGCATGTCAGGGGAGCTAATTGTTCCTAAACAGGGTGGGACAGATTTTCAACCGAGAATGCCAAGGGAGAAGCTTCATTCCAACAACTTGCACCCCAGCAATTTTCCCTCAGTGTTCCTCCAGGTACTTTTCTCCTCCCTTAATTCCAGTTGGCATTCCTAAAATGTATTGACATGGCTTAGGATATGTTACTTACAGGAGCACATTTCTCCTGTTCTCTCTGCTCTGCAGGTAAGATCTGGAAGAGTTGGTGCGCTTCAGGTCCCAGCTGTAAAGCATTGCCATCTGTGGTTCCAAGAGGTGTACTTTTTCTGTAGCTTGCCCAAATGTGAAGAATATAATAGATTAAGCCCCAAGTTGCATAGAAGGTCATTTCTCAAAGCTGATGACTTGATCATATCCAAAGTTGTCTATTGCCAAATTAGAAATATTTTTTATTCTTAAAATAAAGGACCAATCATCTTGAATATGGATTGTAGTTACATGTGCAGATTTCTTTCTACACACCCTCCCTCTAGCACACACCAATTCTGTATAATAGCACAGGAATAAACCCTATCCAGCATATGCACGACATGATTGCAACAGGGACTCGGCAAAGCCAAGGCTTGGCCAGTTCCTCCCTCCTGTTGCCTTGATTTCAAGGCCAGACAATTCTTGCTTGTGAAATTATACCTTGTAGCCCTGATGTTTGTGTTGATAGAAGGTTAATGCCTGTGTGAATGCACAACTTTTTTTTGTTATTGTAGTTGTTGATTTATTGTCTTCCTGCATCCATCGCTCTCCTTTAAATTAAAACTCCTTCCAGATGGGGACTCTGACACGGATTTATGGATCTGCAATAAAACCTCACTCATAACCTGTACAGCTGCCCATTCATCTTGTGCTAAAGAAGGATGCATTATTGTATGGCTGTCCCAGGAAAGAAACGAAAAGAACCAAAAAACTAAAAATGTAACTTTTTTTGTTGTTCATATTCTTCCCTTCTGCCTCTGACTCCTTGGAACTTTTAATTCCAAACTGTTTGTCAATTAAGGATGGGAAAAAGCATTAAAAACAATAGAATCTGTTGGAACCCAGGCTGGAAACTTGCCTTCTCATGGGTAATATAGAATATATCTTTCCCCAACTTAATGTAATCCCAGATGTGTTAGGACTCATTCCCCTGAATTCCCAACAAGTTGAGTGGGAATTTTGGGAGCTGGTATCCCAATATGTTTGAAGGACACAAGGTTGGGGAAATTATTAATTTGGGCTTAAATAAGCGGGAGGTCTCATTGTCTATAAAGCCTATCTCTGCTTCAAGATTAGTTCCTGCATGTGAGTAAAAAGAAGCTTTTATCACTGATCTACTTTTAATTGGAGGACTGGCTTTGCCACCCTGAAAAGCTGTGGATCTGGTCCGTTAGATATAGAAATGGCCTGAATTTCTGTATAATTTGGCAACTATTGCAGGTTAGAACAGCAACTGCGGTTGCCAAACTAAGAGTCTATTTAAGGATGGGCTAAAATGGCTCTCTCCATTTTGCCACTCAATTTTTTGATTGCGGGGGAGGAGGAGGAGATAAATAAGGAAGGTTGTATAGATTTGCTGATGGCTAAAGGTGTCTCTCTTTCTAAATTATCCCAACTCCTAAACATCTCAAAATATTTCTCAAAAGCTTATCCCCCTCTATTCAAGTGATATTTTGGCCCCATAAAATGTTGCATTTCAGGCCAGAAATGGCATATGCCAAACTGTTTCAGCCTATCCTCCATTCTTTATACTGTATATAAATCAGTAAGTTGGAGCTCTAAATGCCTTCCCATTCCAAAAGACTCCCTTTGACTATTTACTTCTACAGAGAAATGCAAATGCTGATAAAATCTTATCCCAGTTTAGACAGGAGACCGTGTTCCCTGTTGTAGAAGCCACTCTTTGATTTCTTCCTTCTCCGACTTTTTCTTCCTTTTTCAAGCTTGTTGATCTCAAGATTCCCAAGTAAAAGCGGAATGCTGTTTTAATGGTATTTCTGATATCATTGTATAGCCTGTGAGATCTGCCTATACAAAGAACCAAATCATACCTTTATTCTAACATCTTCTCTCTCTCTTTCTCTCTCATTCAAAATGTCACCTTGTAGTAGCATCATATTGTCATATTGTGATTCATTTCCTGGACCAAAGACAGCATCAAAAGACAGACTGAAAAGAAATAGAAGAAGAAAATGAAAACATTCTGCCTACTCATCCCTCTAAAAAGAGCTCCCATTTTGCCCTTCAAATATATTATGTAACTATCTTGTCTTAGAGTTTCTGGGTTTGCCCTCCCCAAAAATCTGGAAGGTGCCAAATGAGGGAAGATTGACTGGGAAGAGCTGATCAATGCAACTAGTAGCAAAAAACAGATAAGTGCAATGTTTTTAGAGGTGGTGACTGGAGACTGACAGGAGAGTAACTTTAAGAGGAGAGAAATCACTATTCATTGTATTAATCAGCAAGCTTTCCTGCAGAGGTTTTAGGCAGGATACAGAATGGAGTGCCGGTTTATGGTTTACAATGAGCAGACTGGTTCAGCTGATGGATGGCAAATATGTCATGATGTATATCATAGAGTCAGGAGATTTAATGGTGTAACTCTGTCGCAGGCTTGGAACTGAGGCACAGCAGAGGCAGCAAATGATGGATGGACTCATTTACATGTAAAATTGCCAGTGGCATTGACAGCCGTGGTATGCAGAGGGAAGATAAGAAGCAAATGGAGTGAGATTGGCTCCATTCCTGATTTGGGAGCATGAGACCCATAGCTGTTTGAGAGCAAGCAGGCATGCCAAACTAGACTGGGGTTCTTGTGCAAACAGTGGTGCAGGGTGGAGCACCTTTGGGGAAGTGGTAGGGCACATTTGTGTATGTAGGACATTCCATGTGCAGGCCCTGGCAATTCAAGTTCTAGAAGATTCTCAGATTTATTTATTATTGATTGATTTATCATATTTACATAGCTGCCCATCTCACAAAAAAGTGACTCTGGGCGACGTACAACACTCAATTAAAAAACCCATAAATACATATAGAACAATCATTAAAACTATAAAAGCACACTGCACAGGAGAGGATGATGTTAACTGTAGTAAGGGACTCATCACAAAATCTCCCTTACTAGAGAGATCACTATATGGGGAAGGAATCTTGCCAGTCAGAGCAGATAACATTGAGACAAATTGATCAGTGACTCAGTACGAGGCCATTCCATATGTACTGTACACAAATATGGAAAGTATAATTTATGTGTCTGTGCACAAGTAATCTGATGCTGGATCTTGTCCAAGCATTGTTTTATCCCATGGCTTGTAAATGGATGTTCTCAACATTATAAAGGTCTTGGGAGTATATTGGAGATTCATACTTTTCTTAAGCTTTAGGGCTTTTATGGTTCAGAGCCCACTTTGTAAGGAATGAAAATGGAAGAGAGAGATGGACATAGTCAACAAATTTGTATGAATGAGCATAACTTGAAGTCAGAAGATCTTATAGTGCAGAGGATTGGTTTCTAACTGTGTTATGTAAAGCACAATTATAAACAAAGCCTAATAAAGAAAGGAAAAGATCCTCACAGTTGAGGAGAACAAAGATTTAATTTAAAATTCCATATTTGAAAGTGATGGGATTGAATTACTGCTTTGAGTCAGATTGTCAAATTGAACCATCAGATGGATTTAATGTGCTAAATTGAACCAGGTGCTTCTGAATTGATGTGAGGATTTGATACAAGTCTCTATATGCCCAAAGACACCTTTTCCCAAGTCAGTGTTTCAAAAATAATTGATAATTTAAATCAGTGATTTAAACTGGTTTTAGCCCTTTTGTATTTCTATATTTCTATATTTGTATTTTTGTTCTAGTGTACTTGTAAACCACCAAGAGTCTGTGGGATTGCAGCTGGGTAAAAATCAATTAAATAAGTAACTTCAACTTGTTGGATTCAATTGATGTTTTGAATTAAATGAACTGGACAATCCAAATCAAATTGAAAAGTCAAATCAGACCCTGGATGATTCACGCCCCCTTACCATCAACTATATTAGCATCATTTCCATTTGATAATGACTTGTTGAAGCAAGACAAATTGTATACATAATGGCTCATGTGGATTGAATTTCTGTCTGCCTCACTGATAGGCTTTCTGGCTATACTTAAACAGATCACAGTCCATAAATATTCTGATGCTCAAAGAGGAATAATCTTTGTTCCACGAGCTCCTGATACATGGGAAGTTCATATCAAACAAACCCTTGGGAAAACATGTGGGAGAATTGAAGAGCTATAGAGATGTCTATATAATAAGACCATCTTCCCAGTTGGTCTCACTTGTGGTGGACGTCTATCCTACTGCCCATATACTTGGACAGTGGAAAGGAAGGTGCATGCTGACATTATCTATCTACCTCCCTAGAGTGGCATGTCTGAAGGACCTTTCTCAGGGTCTGTGGGGGCCTTTTTCTTGCTATCTAAATATATGGATAATGTGGAATCATTTCTGCAGGAGTAATGGTTGGGGGAAGGACAGTAAAGGTTGGGGGAAGTGAGCATATTCTTCCAGTCTACTGAAGCGCTTGCATGAATTCAGTTCACTTCCCTGGGCTTTCATTTATAAGTCTGAAATCCTATCAGTCTAAAGCACAGCAATCTAAATTATTACAATCATCATTATATTTCAAATATTTACCCAAATATTTATACAAATGCCTAATCTAAAATGTGATTTCTCTGTAAATGGCCAGTTTTACAAACACTTAGCCCACCGCTCACTTCTGGAAGTTTGTGCTGAAAAGTTTGAGCTCCTCAGTGCAAAGAGATTCCCCAACCCTGCCACACAGACAACACCACTAATAAGTATCCCCATATCTTTGCCTACCATCTGATAATCCACTGGAACATATTTATCCCTGGTGAAACTGAGGTGCTTAATCCATTGAATGTAGTTGACTCCTTATCTTCCCTGTAAATTTAATGAGATTAGAGAAGAGAGAAGGAAAACCTACCATGCGCCCAAGAGAGTGAGAGGTCGAAAGAAAAATTGCTTCCCAAGAATGATGGAAAGGGAATGAAAATGTTAGGTATTCCTGGTTGGTAGGGTTGGTTGTATGTGTGTGTGCTTCCTTACAATGCTTGCCTTCCTCTTTCTTCACCCATCTGCATTTCAGCTGACATGACAGTCAGTGGAAGGGTCTAAATTGGAATGTTTTAAAGAGACAGGTTGACTAAGCACTGTCTGAGCTGACCCTGATATAAGCGCTTAAGAGGCTTTGCAAGGGATTATGTGACTGTATTTTACTGTTGCTGCCTTCATGGTGATGTGTTGAGGGTTCCATCACACCACCCGTCTGCATGTATTTGGCAGCACTCCTCTTTCTGGAATGGGTGGAAGGAAATAGCAAGCAACAATTTAAAAAAACAAACAAAAATTTTAAAAACCCTTGCTTCCAAGAAACATACTGGAATAGATGGTTTTCTCATTTCTTTTCAGTTAAACTTTTATCCAATGAGGAAATCCAGAGTTATCTAAGTCATGGTGTCTTCTGGACCTTTGACTGAATGACCTCTAGCTGGCATGTACAGTATACAAATATATAATGGTTATCAATTCATTCACATTGCTGTGATCCTGGTGACTGTTTGCTTTCATCTGGGTAATAATTCTCAGAGCCAAGTGAAGATGACAGATGTAGGATACAGAGGAGGAAGATAATGTTTAAGATGGCAGATTGTAAGAACAGAAGACAAAGACGGACAGGATGTGTCCAAATTCTGATCAAGAGTTTCAGAAAGCAACTACTGGATGTTAAGATTCTTCGGGCAACTCACAAGGATAGCAGACACCCGCCATGTTCAGACATTATAAATCTTGTTAGCCAATAGCGATCTAGGTTCCTAAAGAACCCAGAATATTCTTTAGGAAGAACTCACCCTTCCCAGTGTCCAAGAATTTGGAATTCCTGATCTTTCCACTTTCTTATGGGTTGTCCCAGTCCAAGGATTTGGCTATTTGATATGCAGACATGGTTTGCAGCATATGAAAGACAGGACAATTTCAGACAGATTCTTCTCTTAATACAGAGATCTCCATCACTTTCAACTATTAGTAACTATGAGCTGTATACCGAGAAGTTTCCCTTAGCAATACCAAATGAGTCACACTGAAAAGTAACTCCGGTGTATGTATTCAGCAGGCACATCAGACTGGATTCTCCCCTGGAGGGAGGAACAACTCAGTCTCTCCATATTTGGTAAACTCAGCACATCAACATGGATTGTAGCTTGTATAAAAGATGTAGCGTGGATGCATTAATTTCCTAAGCCACCATGGATACCAGTGATAGGATCCAAATTATTCTGTCTATTAGGATAATGCAGAAAGAAATGATCTCTTTCTAGTGCAACCAATCTATTTCTTTGCCAAATATAGGCTTTTTCCTTAATGCACAATTTGTTACGATGTTCTTAATGTGCAGAAATCATGTGAATAGAGTGCTTCATGATTTTAAAAATCTGGGTTTTTTTGGATTCTTTGGGAGTTCTCCAAGAAGATGGGGGGGGGGGGGAAATGGATATTTTTCTCATACCTTCTTTTGCTGTTTCTGGAGAAAACCTGTAGTTACACTTGGATTTATAGATGTTTCTAAGTAGTTTTCATTGTGGTCGCCTTAGCCAATCAATTCATTATAAAATCCCACTGTCAGAATTGAGTAATGGGTAACAGATGAAGGTAAAATGTAAACCAGGAACCAAGAAATGTAGGATGGATTAATAAATAAAAATGAAGATTTAAAGAGCAAGCATAGAAAACAAGGCTGAGGAGCAAGACAGAAATCAAAACAACCCAAGATTGCAGGACCACGCCAAAACTCTAGAGAATTCGTTGACCAGGACTTTTATAATTCTTCTATCCAGGAAGATCCAGCAGTCAGTTTAGGTGGTAGAGTTTGCCCAGTGCTAGCATATTCTTCACTGTAAAGGTTGCCACAGGATTATCCAAGCCCAGAAAAGGGCAACTAATAACCCCTTATTTTCTTAGTCTCTACTGTGTCATTCCCTTTCTAGTCCCACTGGAATTTCACCAGTTTTAAACCTTCCCCAGAAATATAGCACTGAGACTACTTTCGTTTGCTTGTTTTAATTATAATTTCTTTCTTAGCTTGGTAGTCCTGGAGGAGCAGGGAAGGGAGAAAGCTGGCAGTTTTACTAATGGGATTATGTGAACTGTTTGCTGATATGTAGCTTCCTTTCTGTCTCCCTGTCTCTGAATTTCATCCAGATAATTGAATTCTGTCTTTTCTTTGATCCTTGCCTTAGTCGCAGAAGGGATCAGCTGGCCCCCTTTTCTTTCCCCACTCTTGAGTGACACAGCTTTGGTAAGGCAACCATCCACGGGAATTGTTGCATCTCCCACTGTGGTTATTACCTAACAGGGAACTGAAAGTGGTTCAAAGGTTGCTGGGAAATGTATTAACATAAGCATCAGCTTGTGATCAACAGAGTTCCTAACAGGACTGAACCAAATGGATGTTCTGTTTTGGAGAGAGGAGTCAGAAACTGTTTGCAACTGCACAAACAGAGCTTAAGAGTGAGGATAAGAAACATTGCTTTCATATGAATCCAGTGTGGCTGGCAACACTTTTCAGTGGCTTTCAGCTGGACTAGTACAGAAAATAAGGGTGCTGTGGATGCAAGCTTCTAAGAAATCTATTTCCTTCATCTCAAAATTATAATTTCTTATAGAGGGATATTGCTCACCCAGTCTTTTGCTTCCTCATCCCTCCAGCCTTCGTAATCATGCTTTTCGTTAGCCACATGCCTGATGAGTTGTATCTCTTGTGCCTTCATCCTGGAGGAATGTAGGGCCTCCTAGGCTGAGTTGGTCCATGGTTCCATCTAGAGCAATCTTATCAACTGGCAACCATTCTCTGTGTAGAAGTTTTTTTGAGCCCTACCTGCAAATGCCAGAGATAGAGTCAGGACCCTCTTGCATGCACCACTCATATCTGAACTCTAAACAATAGTTATTCATCCCTCGTCTCAACCCTTGATAATCATGGCTACCTCAACCACTAACTAGTCAATGGAATGAAGCAGGTTCTCCAGAGAGACCTTCAAAAGGATATCTCCATTCAACAGTTAGACCAGACAACTATCTCAGGTTACTAATGGAATCTTCTTGCAGTCTGTTCTTTGTACTTCTTGGCAAAGACTTTCTGAATTCCTATTTCTCTAATTGTGAAATATGCTTCTCTATTTCACACCCAAAAGGCAGACCTACACATGTTCTTTTTCTCTTTCTTCTTCCTACCTCCCTCCTGAGACTATTATTCTGCTTGTATGAATGAATGATTGCTAAAAGAGAATAAAATTGTTGAATAAAAATAGAAAGAACCAGCAATGTCTTCTGTTCACCAATGTGTAAAATGTACAGTAATAAAGCACAGCACATAAATGAATGATGGCAACCCCCCCTCCCCGCCCCTGCACACAAATTACTGATTAGTCAAATGCTATTAGCATTTGAATCTGTGGAAAGAACAAGAATTTATGTCAGAGGACTTTTCTCTCTTCCCTCCCTACAACCCCCATCACATAAACCTTCCTTCTCCTTTTGTGAAACAAATGCTGGCTACTTGCAACAGCTATTTTATTTTATTCCTTCCCAGTGTCTTGAATGAATAACTGGAAGAAGATGAGGGGAAGTGACAATCTGGGAGTCCCTCCTAAGGGCTGGGGTGGGTTTTTTTAGATTTGTTTTTATCCCCCCTTTATTATTTTTATAAATAACTCAAGGCAGGGAACATACCTCATGCTCCTTCCTCCTCCTATTTTCCCCACAACAATAACCCTGTGAGGTGAGTTGGGTTGAGAGACAGTGGCTGGCCCAAAGTCACCCAGCCGGCTTTCATGCCTAAGGCAGGACTACAACTCACTGTCTCCTGGTTCCTAGCCTGGTGCCTTAACCACTAGACCAGTGTTTCTCAACCTTGGCAACTTTAAGATGGGGTGGACTTCCACTCCCAGAATTCCTCAGCCAGCATCTTTAAACTGTATGGACTTCAACTCCCAGAATTCTGGCTGAGGAAGTCCACCCATCTTAAAGTTGCCAAGGTTGAGAAACACTGCACTAGATCAAACTGTCTAGTGGTTCTCACTTCTTTTCTCACATTGTCACGGTATCAAGGTAATGTGTAACTTTCTCTGTGAGCTTCAGATGGGTTCCTCTCTGAGTGAAATTCTCATTTTCTCAGACTCAATTAGTGATCTCTTATTCCAGGAGCCAAAGGAGACAGAGGAGAATGAAAACCAGCAAGGGATATCAGCATAAAAATCCTAGCTGAGAATTTATTTGCTTCTTGATGAGAGCGGAACTTATGAAATTCGTGCCAATAAGAGTCATCTCATACAACCTCTCTCTCTCCCCCCCTCATTTTTGGTTGGGCCCTCTTAGCCTTTTTCAGGAAACCTGAATAGTGCTGTTTGAAGACCACACTGAAGAATGGGAATGGAGGGGTTCATGGAATTAGGTAGAACAAAATTCACTTGGATTTAGATGGGTGGCTATAGAAATTGCATAGAAGATAGATAGATAGATAGATAGATAGATAGATAGATAGATAGATAGATAGATAGATAGATAGATAGTCAGTCTCTTCTTGGCACACTGGGGCTATGAGATTTAGTTTGTCTACCATGTGGGGAAGAAAAAGCTGCAGAAGAAACAGGAACTATCAATTTGTCTCTCTAAAGTTGAAAGCTAGGCTAAAAGATTATGGTACTAGCTTCAACCAGACAAGAAACAAAACATTTTCTTTTTTGCCCAGAAAAGGTGATTAATAAGGGTGCCCACTGAAACTGTGTTTTTTAATGAGATATTTCACTATCATAAAGTATTAGCACAACATATTAACAGTAGTAGCAACAATAACAATAAGGTAACAACGGTAATAAAAATAACAAGAACAAGAATAAGGTACTGATACAAGAATAGTGACTCAATTGCCCAGTTCAAAATATAACAAGAAGTACCTTAAAAAAAATGCTTTTTACCAGAGAATGGGCATGAAGGGCCTTGAACATTTGTATTTCAAATGTTCAAGGGCCTTCATGCCCATTCTCTGGTAAAAAGCATTTTTTTTTAAGGTACTTCTTGTTATATCTTAAAATGGGCAATTGAGTCACTATTCACTATTTGAAGTACAAATGTTCACATTTTAAAAGGTTGGATAAAAACCTGAAGAGCCCGCTGTTGTTGTCGTTAATGTTTAGAAAGCAGGGGGTTATTAGAGTTGTACGTATTGGTTTCTGCATCAGTCTTTTGATGGGTTGAAATTTCCTGTTTTGTGTTTTTCCATGGGGTTTAGGAGGACTGAATCTGTTCACTACCAGAGCCTTGTCTCTGCTCCCCTGTCAGCAATTTGTCCCAAGTCTTTCCCTGGGGTTAATTTATTTCTAATTTGCTAAATTACTCCAAAGTGGTAGCAAAAACAAAAATATTCAGGACTTCATCTAGCAAATTCTTATTTAAAGTAAAGAAATGGCTTCAGCCAGAATAATTGATTGACAAAATGCTTTAGTAGCTTCATTAATTAGACAGACTCCTATAATTTCTTATTAACAGCAGCCTCATAAATTAATTGATTAGCAAAGTTTGGATTGTAGAATTAAAACTGGAATCAGAGAGGTTCCAGATGAAATGTGTGGATTTTCTTCTCCTTCCTTGATTTTTGTCTCTGTCCTTCCATTACTCCTTCTGTAATGTATAGGCACTCAAACTGCATTTGATGGAGTACCTTACTATTAATGGCTCCAAGGTTTCTTTTACTTAGGACGATATGGGTGCTCTGTGAAAGTTGGTGATTATGGTAGCAAAGAGGCCAGAACTGGACAAGTAAGAGCCAGCCTCTTTTCTCCAGCTTGGATTTCATATGAATTACAGGAAGATTTGGAGAGTTCACCATGCCATGAAGCACATTTTAAAATCCCCAAGGCTTCTGCCAGCATCTTTATCAGAAGGAGTAAGCCTTGAGTTAAACTATTGGCCCATCTGGAATTTTGAGAAGACTTCATAGGCATTTTCACAAAATGATCATTCAGGTGATTGTGTCCAGTTACAAAGCCCATAAAAGCTAGAAGAAAAACTAGTGAGAATATTCCCTAACACCTTCAGAAGGCTTTCTACCACCCTTGTTGACTGTTATCTTCCTTGGGACAGATATCTAAGCACCAGGCTATAGCTATCCATCATTTCTGTTTGCTAAAACAAAATCCCAATGTGTTAAGAATGAGGCATTCTAATAATGATCTATTAGTGACCCATGCTGGCTGGGGAATTCTGGGAATTGAAGTCCACACGTCTTAAAGTTGCTAAGGCTGAGAAACACCATAATAGAGCATTCTTCCAAATAAAGATATTACTAGAGGCTGGCACTTTATTTTATACCTTTCCATTTTTTAGTAACAAATGTCTTTAAAAAATAAACATAGGTGGATCAGGGAGCCTCCCAGACACCAAAGAAGATGTCCATACATACTAAGTAACTTACTAGGACTAGGGAGACTCATATCCACATTCTCCTTGACTTCCACAGAGTCAGTTACTAAGTATCAGCCTAATCTACCTAATATGGTTAAGAAAAAAAAATGGGTGTGTAAAAATTATTCATATGCTATCTTTGGTCCAGTAGATTTCCAGCGAAAGACTTTCTAACTTCTTTATGTTCTGCCTTTGGGCTTCTTGAAGATATTTTACCAATATGTGTAGCTCAGGGTTGAACTGTGGAGTCCTTGGGGTTCTCTGAGCTTGGTTGTTTTCTTGCAAATGTTTTGTTACTTGGCTAGGTAACATCTTCAGTGCAATATCAGTGAAGATATTTTGTTGGCTACGGTGAGACACAAGTTGCTTTACTAAAAGTACATTGGGAATGATCCAACTCTGTTTTTCTCATGCCATTATGCTGGAACCTCATAGCATGGTGACTAGGCAATTGTCCGCAAGAATTCCATGCCTCGTTAAACCTTTCCACCTCTTCACCTCCTACCTCTTCATAAAACTATGCATTGTTCAGTAGACCTAAAGCAGAGCATCACCACAAGAAATGTGGAAGATGCTGAGTTGATTTTTGACACAATGGTCTTGGGGGGGGGGGGCGGAATTGTCAAGCAAAGTTAATATCATAAACTCCCATTGATAAGTTTTTAAATTTTCCATAGAGGTCACTGATGTCACATTCAAGTGAGCTTCTTCACTACATTTTGTTTTCATTCTATACTTATAAAGCTTATCAACCCATCAAATTGCCTTAGCCATGTTTGCTCATGTAATTACCAGCTGAGGAATTGGCAGACCTGTTGTGTAGACAGGTAATCCCTGCCAATGTTCCCTCTCTAATCTAGAAGGGTCAGAATAATTTTCTGATCTTTTGAAATGTCAGGAAGGTGTAAATAGTTTTAAATCTTTCCAGGAACTTCCTGGGGCAGTTCCATGGGATATTCAGTTGGTGATAGGACTTTCTCTTTTTTTGCAGAACAAGAAGGAGGGGCCTGGCAGGTTAGTTTACTCATTTGGGAGCATAATTATCAAGCATCATTTTCTTTGAATGGTTGGTTGGAAGGAAGGGAGAGGCCAAGTTACCACAATGAGGATTGAAGGATGTCTTGTAGGTTGGTACACTGTTAGCAGAATCATACGGAAAGTTGTTGATGAAAATAACACTTGCTAGGCCAATGTTAAAGGTCTGAGAAATTATTTACAGCTCAGGTCCACTTTCTCTTTGTTCTTGAGGGTTTGTATTGTGCAAGCAATGAGATGGCCTTTTTTATTACAACAGAATACTTCATTACATTTCCCCCCCCCCTTTTCAACCTCCCCCTTGAGCAAGGTAATTTATTTAGGAAGGACGCTAATCAATTATTACAGTAAAGATAGTTGTACGTGTGGGATGGGGGGAGAGAAAAATATTGAAGAATGAGCAAAAAACCAAAAGCAAAGCAAAACCAAGAACAAGACAAGGTTTTATCTCTTATCTCCGATCTCTCCATCCTAATCTGCATGTTCAAGATAATACTGGCCTATTTTATGGGGTTATTGATGAGAATAAAACTGTTTGAAAATTCTGGCTATCAGTCAGATGAATACAAATTAAAAGCAATGGGGGCTTAAATTAGTCCAGCCTTTTATTCATAAACTTCTTGGGTTTTTTTACCCCAGAAACCTATACTCCCAGATGATTCATATATTACACTAAGCCATGGTTGTTGACTAAGCTGGATTTACCCATCATGCTAAGCCACAAAACATGAAGTAGTTGGGTGTACACAACACACTATACCAAAACCGAGGAATCTCATGATCACATTTAGCATGATGTATGTCAAGCCAGCCCTATACATACAAACAACCGCCCTTACTGGGTTTTTCCCCAGTTCACATTTATACTCCCTCCATTTTACCATAAATCAGTGTAAGTGTTCCTATTTTTACTCCACATTAGACACAGACAAACCAAAACTAGCCTCATCTTCCTTGAGACTGAATCCTGGAACAAGCCAACTCTGAATATTGCTGCTTGCATCTTGACAATGGATTGCTAGCTGTTATTGACAGGGAGCAGGGAGCAATATACCTCTGAAATAGCTGCAATATCACAGAATGGAAATTCAACTTTCAAATGCATAGATGTAGCATGACCATCAATCTTTCCTTAGCAGCTCACAAGCTATCAAATGTTACCATCAAGTGGAAAAAGACTGTTGCAGAGGTATTCAGTTGCTGGAACAGTGTGTTCAGTTTTCTGGACCAATAAACACCTCCTAGCTGTGGTCCCACACCAAGGGCTCGATAAAATCTGATCCCCGATTAAATATGTCCCACAAGTTAAAAACCTGGCATCAGCCTTGAGATAAACATGCAGGGAGATTAAAAAATATCTGACATTTGTAAGTTTACAACTTGGAAAATAACCAAAAGAGATTTGGACTGTTTGACCACTTTGTATTACGTTTACCTCAATAACATTTAAAAAAAAAAAAAAACTTGTTGCTGTCTGGCTATTTTCTCCCTTAAAATGAAATTGCTGATCCTGGGTGTACTGATAAGAGGAAAAAGTCAGCAATACACGTTTGAACTGCAGAGCTAAGCATACTTACTGGGCAGGAAATACAATTAAACTCTATGCCATGTGCACAGAACACAGAACACATGGCATGAGACCAATGCTGGTAAAACAATACTTACTATTTACAAAGTGTTTTCTCTATGACTTCAGAGCATGCCACATAATTTCAGTTACAACTGGTATTGTAAATCACTATTATCCCATCGTTAGTCAGAGTCTGATGGTCTAAACCAGTGTTTCTCAACCTTGGGAACTTTAAGATGTGTGGACTTCAACTCCCAGAATTCCTCAGCCAGCACAGCTGGGAGTTGAAGTCCACACATCTTAAAGTTCCCAAGGTTGAGAAACACTGGTTTAAACATTTGAATGACAAAACTTGTCTCTTGGTACATTTATTAAATGAAAAAGTAATTTTAAAAAGGGTCGCTAGTTAGCTTTCACCAAACAGGTCATAGGCATCCTCAGGGCAAGTGATATCCCATGCATTGTGATGGCATTTTGCAAATGAGATGATTCTCTAATCTGCATCAGTCATGTCATACAAGTGACACAATTCTGTGGTGACATCACGATGTGTGTGACATCATTTTGATGCCATCATGACTACTAACAGAGATGCTAACCTGAAGTGTTAGCCTGCACCCAACTCCCATCTCGTGATTGTGTAGAATGGGGGTTATAATATAAGACATCTGAAGGGCAGTGCCCTGTGATGACTGACTGACTGATTGATTGATTGATTGATTGATAGATGATAGATAGACAGACAGACAGGCAGACAGACAGGCAGACAATAGAATAAAATGTATGCTCAGATAGATAGTCAAATATCCTTCTGCAAAAGTAGGAACCATCATTGCAAGAACAATCTTTCTCTTTTGCTGCCCCCCCCCCTTTGGAACAATGTTTTCCCAGAGATAATATTGTGCCCAACCCTGTTAAGGTTTCAAAGAGCCATTAAGAGTTAGTTTTTCTGAAGCTGAAACCACCTTTGGGCAGTTGATTTGAGCTTTAATCCTTAAGAATGAGTGTGTGAGGGCGGGTGGGTGTATTTCTGAGCACTGCTTGGTTTTCCCTGGTGCAATCATACGTGAAGTTCCATTGCTACACTGTTATTTTATGTTGTGCTTTAATCTTTGTCACTGTGTATGGGTGGAAGTGATTCAGAGTCATATACAACCGAAGTGGCATTTAGAATTTGGTAAATGAATAAGAGACACTTTGGTGTAGTGGTGAAGGCATCAGGCTAGAAAGTGGGAAACCGTGAGTTCTAGTCCTACCTTAGACACAAAGCCATCTGGGTGACCTTGGGCCAGTCACTCTCTCCAGCCCTAGGAAGGAGGCAATGGCAAACCACTTCTGAAAAACCTTGCCAAGAAAACTGCAGGGATTGTCCAGGCATTCACCAGGAGTCAACACTGACTCAAAAGGGAAGGGAGGGAGGGAAAAAGGAATAAAACAAAACTGCAAATATTTGTGAGGGGATGGAAATTTTAACCCTCCCACCAGCCCAGTTTCAAGTTCCCTACCCCAGGTTTACACTGCAAGATCAGAGTTCCAGCTTACCTAAGTTCCAAAGTTCTTGGATTTTTTTTCTCTGTCGGCTTTTTCTTTTTTCCTTTCAATATAACATCACTGCGTACTTCTTTTGAGGTTTCTCCCCCTCTCCTTTAATAATCTGAAAGGTCAGAATGTTTTAAATTGAAACAGTCTCTATTCACAGTCCATTTTCCATAAGTCATTTTACTACTGATGTGACACGATATCAATAATAATATGGTTTCTTGCTGCCTGCTACAGTAGTTTATGGAAAGGGATTTCAGAAAACATATTATTATAGAGAATAATGTATGGGCTCTGAGAAGACAGGAAATAATTGCATGGAGAGGTCTTTGGAGCATCATAAAACCAGGAGTGGAGCTGGCTTGCTCTTTGAGGTCCCCAAAACTAAACAAATAACCAATACTTAATAAATCATGACAGCCCATCCTACTTCATTGGTTTGCATTTTTTAGTCACAGAATTACAGCCACGCGGAAGGTTAGTCGGGTGATGGAAGGGCAGGTCACCCAAAGGGAAATGGTATGGCTGTGTGTGTGTGTGTGCGTGTGTGCGTGTGTTGTCCTCAGACAAAAACAGCTACACAAATTGGGAGTTCTGCAGGTGTGGCTTTGCATCTATTCCACCTGTTTGATATCCCTTTACTGTCTGGAGGACAATGGTGCAGGAACGTTGCTTGAAGGTGGGGTTTGATCTCAGGAAGGCATCTTTCCTCAAGACGTTCAAGGGTCACGTCCTGACTTGGCCGTATGCCATCCAACAGCCTTTGCAGTGCCCAGTGTTCAGCCTGGGTAATATTTGCTTTTCAATGGAGATTAAGACAGCTTTGTTTCACCTGATCATGTTATAACTTTATTATTAATCCAGACTGAAATATTATTAACAGAGTTTAAGGCTCTATCTGAGCCCTGCTAGTGTTACCTGCTTTAAAGTTCTGTTGCTATATTCTTTAAGTTACCTGGATACAGCCCTTCTCCTTCTCCTTCTCCTTCATCTCCTTCTCTCTCTCCTTCTCCTTCTCTTTCTTCTCCTTTTCTTCCTTCTCCCTCTCTTTCTCCTTCTCCTCTTTCTCCTCCTCCTTTTCTTCCTTCTCCTTCTCCTTAGCCAATATAACATGTTCTTTCATTCCATATTCCTTTTGAAAGTCAGGTTAAAAAAACCCAGTGTGATTTAGTGGTTAAGGTACTAGACTAGAATGCTAGTTTTAGTATATTAGTCAAGAAAAGTTTGACATGCACATACACAGCTGTTGCATTCTGGCCCATGTTCATCTCAGTATGGCCAATAGGGATTGACAGGATTTTTCCCCCCCTAGACATGCACTTAAGGAGATGTGCTGGAATCTGAAGGTCAGGAAGTAGAATCTTAGACAGAAATTATTTCAGCTAGGTTAGAGATGAGAATTTGGGTGCAAATACTACTTCAGAAATTCTAAAATTTCAGAAAAAAAAAATGAATGCCTGCGACTACTTTCTTTTATTTTAGCACTGGAAACAGGATTAAGTACAGCCGTCTGAATATTTAGTTTAAAGATCCGGTTAGAAAATGATTTGATTACATTTCTGAATGGAATTCGTTTTTCAAACTGAAGAAATGATTCCACTTGAATTGCCAAATTGAATTGGATACCTATGCATTTATTTAATTAAAATTAGGTTGATCCGGATGTCTTTTACTCATGTGCATATGTGTTTTTAGCGTATGTGTTGCTTCAAGTTGAATCAGCCCAGGTGAAATAATTTGATTCATACTGATGTGGATCTACTACTAAATTAACCTTAAAAGTTAGCCATTTGATCCTGAATCTAAACTTTGTGATTTTCACAGAAAATTTCTTGATTCTCTCTTTTGGTAGATTCCTTTTGTCTTGCCAAAGTCGTGTGGTCTCTTTTCTACTAGAAGTTGAGTAGTAGGAGGGACAGAACTACATCTCTACTTTTCAACTCAGAGGAAGGGCAGGCATCGTTATGCAGATGACTTTCATTATCTGTATTCCATTACCTGCTCATTCATTTAAATGCAGTTCATAAATACAGATCAGACATGATTATCCACAGTAAAGAATGTTGTATATCCCGGTTTTGGGGGGGGGGGGGAATGTGGTTCTGTTTGCAGGAGGATTTTTGGAGTGTTGGTGGGTATTGTTTGTTTATTTGTTTTGTAAGTGCAAAATGGTAGACAATATCTTGTTATCCATAAATTTATTTTTAATGTATTTAGTTATTTCCAAGGTGCTCCAGCAGAAACTGATTCTGACCATCTTACATAGCCAATTTATACAAAGAAGGTTAAAAAGTACAGAGATTAAAACACAGATAGCCATATAATACAGAACATAGAGCCACTGATGAATAAAACAATTTATTCATTAATAGCAAGGGACAACAGTTAAAAAGGCCCATCTCCAAGATCCCTGTCATCTCACAGTGAAGGGACTCGAAGTGAACCCCTTCTGTAAGTTCCTATTGGCAGAACCAGGTGTGAGAAGGCAGTCCCAAAGATATCCAGGTCCTGTGGCATGAAGAACATGAAAGGTGGCAAACTTTGAATTGAATTGTGCAGTCATTAGGTTGAGACAGAACCTGCTCAGGTAATGAGGAATACCTGTATTGTGGTGGAAAAATATTTCCCATCATAATCCCTATGCCATTTGCTTTTCAAGGAAACTTGGCAGAGCTTTCTTCTGAATGCCAACTGAGACACGTGGTTTTCTTCCTTCCTTTGATTAGAAGATAAATTCTTTGCAACAAGATGTGAATTAGATTTCTTTCTGCTTATCGGCTCTTCCCACCCACCCACCCACCCCCTACCACAGCTTTCAGATCACTGACATATTTTCCTCATTTAATGGCATAAGTACTTTCAAGGGCAGGAAAGTTTTTATTCTCGAAGCAAGGTTTCTCTCTCTCTTTTTTAAAATCTACTTCCAGAGAACATGCCATTTTCTTCACTGATACCCTACTTGCCTTCATCTTAAGTAGTTTCCTCTGGAAAGGAAGAGAACAACTTTAGAAGGCAAGAGCTTCCGGCTACTTGACAAAGGGAATCTTCATCCAACTTGCTCAAGAGTGCTTAATAAATAAGGCTTCTTGAGCAGAGAGAGAAGAATTTAGAAAGGCAGAATGAAAATGGGTGAGGTGATCTCAATAATCTATTGAGTTTCTTTAATATTTTCCCCAGTCTTTCCAGGGCCTTAAAAATCTGATTAATCACACTCAGAATCCCCTCCCCCCAACTGTAATCTACAGAGGATGCTAGATTTTGGGCTCGAATGAGCTACGCATCTACCATTGTGAAAGTTCAGGAAGAGTCATGGATGATAGATTGGGGATAATGAGAAGACCTTTGCTCAATATTTGTCTTTGAGCTTGTTGATCATTCAGCAAACATCGAGAAAGAAAGAAGTTGCTCAGGTTGAGAAATTAGACCAGAGCCTGCATCTATAATCAGGTCACATGGATCCCATTCTACCAGGTGGAAGCTGCAGTACATAGTTCCAGCCCATTTCCAAAGCTTAAGTTACCACTTTCCTACAAATGCTGAAGAATTTTTAAGCAAACCAACTATATTTCAAATGCCTGGTTTGGAATTGTTGGATATACTGCCCAGTTATGTGATGGAAGCAGCCTTTTTAACTTGTTCTCACTTTTCCTGAGAGGCTCTTCCTTTTTTATAGCCACATGGTAAGTATTTTATGAATTTGAAAGAATGTTGAGAATAGCTGAGCCTATAAATTCAAGCAAGAAGGACCACTGAAAATTTTATTCAGTTTGTTGTTTGATTAAAAATTGGAACTCACATTTTTTTTCCTAAATGAGATGGAGAGGAAAAAACCCTTCAATGACAAAACAATAAAAAGCAAAAGAACAAAGCTGGCAGATCAGTCCTACCCTTTACCCCAGGTGAGGAATAATTTAACATGGAGATACTTTTGAGATCCAAAATCATGCCCATTTTGGAGAATATGCACTGATTGGGCAGATCTAAATCTTTAAGGGCTGGAATTACTACAGTAATTCTGTGAACTTCATTAGTTTGATGAAGCCAATTCTCTTGAACTAGCAGGAAGACCAATTCCTACCTCCAAGGAATGACCACTTTTTATAATTCTCTATTGTCTACTAGTCAGAAAATCATCTACAGCGATACTGTCTCTGATATATTAGCATATCTTTCATTTACCAGTAGAACCATATTCTGCCAAGGAACTTAAAACTGGAGTTTGAAAGGGTTTCTCTCTCATTAACTCCAAACTCAGACAAATTCCACCCCTTATCCAAGAGATTGACTGGGTTTGCACAAGATCCTAAAAATTGCTTAATAAATTAACTCCTTTTCTGGGTTCACAGAGTTTATTGAATCATAAATTAAGCAAATATGCCAGGATAAATAAACAACATACTAAACATTTATTTATTTACTTACTTACTTATATGTCAAATTTAGTCACCGCCCATCTCACTCAAAGAGCGACTCTGGGTGGTTTACAGTCAAAACAGGAATAAATACTAACTGAAATACAATAAAACAGTGTTCTTAAATAAGTAATGTATTCCAAGGGATAGATGGTAAATGAAAAGTTATTAGTCCACAGGAGCCTCTTCAGGGTGCTAGCCACCCCAGGGTTAGTTACCTCTACTCCTGCCCCACACAGGTTGCAGAGCCAGGTCTTCACCCCTTTCCAGAAGACCAGGAGAGTGGCGGGGGGAGAGTGTTCCATAAGGTGGAACACACCACATACAACAAATTAACCCAGATTAAAACACTCCAATTTAACATGGTGAGCCAATAGAGTCGCTCAATGTTTAAGCATGTTCAATGAACCCAGACCTTTTGATTTGACAATACCCTTTTGATGGTCCAGGTTTTATCTTGTCTCAATCTCTGCTCTGCCACAACTAGGTCCTGATTCTGCCTCTCTTGGGCCTCCCCCAGAATGCTTGAAATAAAAACGTGGACATCTAACTATTAAACAACTTGGAAACAAATGTAATGAAGATAATGAAAGGATGGTCTTTGGGGTTCTCTAATGAATAACATCAAAGAAGAAGCAAAATCAGGATATTCATCTTCATTCCCTCTTTGTCTACCCAATGCCTTTGAGTTGCTGTTGGCAGATGCCATGTCCTTGCTGCAGAGGTAGAGGCTGACAGAAGGAGCACTCATCCCATGGGAACCTCCCTGCACACTTTGTTATAAGCTGCTGATGTGGCTCCCCATGGATCCATGAGCTCTCTGCAAAAGGCAGTCATTGTGTGCTTTGAAGCCTGAAACCTTGAGAATTTCAAACAAGCAGGGGACAAGCAGATGATCTATGGAGAATGACTATCTAACAGGGCTAAAAATTGCTCTTGCTCATTAACTCTTCCCTCCCTCTTTCACCCACCAACTCTGCCCAAATTAGTTCTATTGACTTTCATCCCATTCACACTTAACACCAAAGATCTGAACATGCACGCACAATGCATAGCTTGGTTTCAACTGAAACATTTCACTTCTTATTTCTTCTTTGAAATACTTTTTTAGAATTTTGCTCTATTGTGCTCTATTTTTGTCCCTCTCTATGTCTTGGGAGAAAGGGACAAGACAGTTTGGAAAAGCCAAGTGAAGGAGTAATATAATATGAAGAATTGGGTAGCACATGTTCTCTTGAATTATGTAAATCTTTCTGGGGAAAATACATCCTCTGTGGGAATCCTTTTCAGAAGGAGTATTTTGCAGATACCAATCCAAGGAGGACAGAACCAGTTTCTGAATACCACACTGTGTGGAAGGATTAAAAATATCAGGGAAACTCTACTGGACCACAGGGAGGGTGTTCATTATACCAAGATTCAGTGTAAATTAGAAACTGCATTATTAGAGACTGGATTTATATTCCCAGGAACCTCATTTTTTAAAAGCAAGTTTACAGCCCTGTAATTTGTGAATATATGCTTAAGAAATTTGGCAATTGATGGTGCAGGAATTGTAGAATCTAGGAGAACCTGGTAAGGTTCCCAGTAACCTGACAGTGAGATTAAGAGTCCTGAACATAGTGCTTCCCCTGTCCCTCAAACTAGCAGAGTGTTTCTCAACCCTGGCAACTTTAAGATGTGTGGACTTCAACTCCCAGAATTCCCCAGCCAGCCATGCCACTGAACTAGCAGATGCAGAGTTAATTGCACAGAAAATTAATGATTGCATTATCTATGTTTGTTTGTAACTGCTTGGAATAAAGAAGAACCAGAAGTTAAGATTCTTTTGACTTTCAAGTCCCCGTCTGTTTGGCTATGGGCAGAATAATCTTGCTAAAAGTGATTGGTTTCACACATTACACTATGTCATGTATTATGGTTACTTTGATGGATCATGTTGTGTAAACCCAGCCAACAGTGGCTTAGTCAGCTTATCATGACTGAACAAGCCATGCCTTAACCAGATGTATGAATTTTACCACTGTGTTCAGAATATGACAGGTACCTCTAAGTCCCTGTAGAATATATCTTCTTTCCCAATCTTGATTTGGGGATGTCTAGACAAGATTCTACCAGTCTTTGAACATTGTCTATATCTGTGACTAAGCCCTGTACAATTTCTAACCAACTTCCTCTCATTTGTTTTTCCTCTCCTCTTATCTGTTTTTCCCTTTTCTCCATAATTTGTCCACCAGAAAACAACAATCTGCGACTTGATAGATTTTCTGATCACCTTCCTTACAATGTTCCTCACTTTAATAATGTTTAAGCCAATCTGCCTGATGCAGTTGTAAAGGTCAATTAAATTCACCCTAAAATTCTCATTCCAGGCTCACTGTATATTTGGAAGATGAATTAGAATCACAAAGTGCTGCCCCAGAGGTTTCTGAGACTTCAGTAATAGCTTAAGGAACACTGGGGGGAGGAGAAAGAAAGGGAAGGAAGGAAGGAAGGAAGGAAGGAAGGAAGGAAGGAAGGAAGGAAGGAAGGAAGGAAGGAAGGAAGGAAGGAAGGAAGGAAGGGGAAAGAAGAGAGAGGGAAGGAGAGAGAATGGATATTGACAAACCACTTAATATGTAGCCATGTTGCTGAGACAGGGCTGGATATTTAGTGAAAGCAGGAAGGAGAGATATGCAGTATTTTACTTGGATTAAAACATGCATACATTTGCTCAGGGAACAAAAGTGAAAACGGGAGGAAAAGGGCATGCAGGGTGGAGCTTAAGAATGGAGTTTGCAGCCCATTAATGTTCATGGAAGAGAAAAGTAATAAGAGAGAGGTTACAGTGGAATGGAACTGTGGATGCCCTGCTGGGCAATTTGCCAGCTGTTGAAAATATGGGTATGAATCTCCATGGCCAGCAGGGGTGATGGCAGAAAGACAGCCTAGTTGTTAGCTTCTTTATGGGAACCAATTGTGGAGGCACCCCAATGTGAATTAATGGGAAAATATCTCCTGGGGTTCTTTTCACAATAACAATTGTGATGCTCCTCAATTCTTTTCTTCTTCTTCTTCTTTGGGGAATGGTGTCAACATCTAGTGGATGTCAACAGACTGGAGTTCCATTCTGTTTCTAAGGCAATTTCAATCAAAAAACAGGGCTCTGTTTACACAGTTGACATTTACTGGTGCTCCTTAATGATTGGAGAGGAACATTTCTGGACATTTCATCCAGGCAGTACTTTGGTGGTATTTTTCAGAGAGGTGTGGAAAATGGGCTTTTGAACTCAAGTAATTAGGATTTGTGCCTATCTGAATCCATTGACTTCTCTCTCCTTTGTTATAAATTGTGGAGTTTTTATTTTATTTTATTTAATTTTAGAGAAAATAATGGGATAAAGACAGGGGGCATAGTATAGGTTTATAATATTATGTGTACTGTGCAGAAAATAGAGGATTTTTTCTTCTCTCTTTCCTATGATGCCAAGAGTCAGGCGCCCACACTGAAACTGACTGACGACAGATTCCAGTGAGACAAAAGAAAGTACTTCTTTGAAGAGAACAAAACTCATTTATGGTATTCAGGAGCTCAAGCTGTGATTTGCTTAGATAACTTTCCAAAAAGCTAAGACAAATTTATGGTGGAAGAAGATATCACTGGCTATCTGTAATGTAGGCTAAATGGAACTTCCATGGATACAGGCAGCACATACATGTCCCAGGAACAAGAGTGGAAAAGGGTTGTTGACTTTCATACCTGCTTAGAGACCCCCCCCCCCCAACAATTGTCTGGTCATTGGGAGACACAAGTTTGGAAGTATTCTCCTCCGCTCTCTCATGAACTTCTGTGAGAATTTTAATTGGGAGAATGAAACGGATATCAAAAGGTAACTGGTTTGCAAAAGAGGGACCATGGAAGAAGTGGATTTCTGTCTATGAAGGACAACAGAACCAAAGCAGGAAAGGTATTGTTCCAGTTAGAGGGAAAAAAGGCTTGGGAGAAGCCCTGAGAACAAGGAAAAGGTTTTTAGAAGCTGGAAGGCTGTAAATGTGTTACAATCTATTAATTTCTGTATTTGGGATCCATTATGTGGTTTCAGTTTAATATCCAAAAGTAAAACCCTGCAGTAACTAGCGTAGTTCAAGTTGACAAGATAAAAACAGGGGGGACCTCGTGGAACATGCATCCTGCCCATGTAAGAGATTAGCTGATAAACAAGTTAGTTCTTCGGAGTTGGCCAGTGGAATTTTATCTAGAGGAAGATACAATACATATTCTACATGGAGGGGATATCTGAGGCTGATTGCAGAAAGTTGTACAACAACCAGAGATGACAGCACAACTGTAGAGCACTTCCTCATATGTTGAAAATCTCATATTCACTCTTTTAATGGACAAGACGTCTATTTGAAGTCGAGAAACCAGTGTCAGGGAATAGACTGCCCTGTCGTAAATTGCCAGTGCTTTAACTCAAGTTATTTGAAAGTTCATATATTCACAAATACAGGAACAGGGAAGGGATGGACAACTTGCAGGCCATTTGTACCTCAAAAGGTCCACCTCTGAAGCTTCCTAGGTTGTCCAGGACCACAGCACTCACATGCTGCCAAGTAACAACATAGCAGTTTTCCAGGAAAATCATAGGAGAAGCAGAATTGTAGAACCCACCAGGTTTTAAGTGGGTTAACCATTTACCCTTGCACCCTGCACCCTGGAGTCAATGACAGAGCGCCATAAGCTTGACAGAGGGGATAAAACCAGCCAAGAGCTTGAATTTGCCCCTGAACAAACCCCCAAACTTGAGGTTTCTCCCTTCAAAGGTTGGGGTTTCTCTTTGACAAAGCCTTCCTTGAATTGTGCCGCTTTGTCCCTCCCTTTCTATACTGCCCGTTGCCAAGCAGCCAGGCCTGACGCTTTCTGGCCAGGCGCCTTCCTCACTTTGGCAGCAGGCAAAAGTTTTTATAGATGACTAAATAGATTGTAAATGAGAAACAAACAAAAGGAAAGAGGATGGAGGGGCGAATGATGGGTCCACAGGTGAAACAGAGCCCCATATAATGTGTGCTAATCAAGGCTGCGTCTGCAGCAGGACACGTCCTGCATTGATTCTATTGGAGCGAAAAGCAGACACATCTGCTGCCCAGATGGCGAGCAGAACATTGGCTGGTATTGGAGAATATCCAACCAAGCTGGGCAGGGTTGGCTGTTTTCTTCCCAATCCATAGACATTTGGTTTTGTCTGAGTTAGAATTGGATACTGCTGCAATAGCAATTATTACTGCATCAGTAAATTAACTGGGAAATTAGCCTTTAAAATTTCCAGCCACGTGATTGCTCCCTCTGTCATAGAATAGCCTTGCAATGTAGATGTTGATGTGTTTTCCGAAGAACGGAGGGGATGGAAAGAGGCTCAGTCCCCCAAGACTTCCAGACAAATGGGCACAACGCTAAATTCGATTGATCTGATCAGTGGCCTGAATTAGCCCAAGATTGGTTCTTATGTTCCTAAGATGATCCTCTTTTGGGGGGCTGTTTCATGAAAGAGGGAGCACCAAGATGTTCTGGGAGTACCTTGGTGGTTCTGCAACAACATTGCACCTATGGACATCACCCAGTTGCAAATATGCTTTAAGCCAACGTTTTTCTTTGTAACAGTGGCTGGGTCATATGTTATACTAAACTCTGATTTGTTTAACTGGCTTGTCAACTAAGCTACAGTTGGTTCTGCACAATGCACTAAGCTCACACCAGACAAAACACATTATGGCACAGCATGGTGAACAAATACATTGCAGACACATGCAGATCCCTAATCCTCTTCTGATGGAAGATGAGTGGATTTACCAGAAGGGTGTGGGCTCTGTGATTTATCCCCCTTTCTTATAGAGAAAGACACTTCCTTCTTTGGTCTATGGTCTATATGCAAAAACTTTCACCTCATTGTTACCCAATATGCAAAATAAAGGATATGCACCTATTAAAGAAAAATTAATCATCTGCCCTTTGCAGATTTATGGATTCCTCATTCAAATTTAAATATACTTGCATATTTCCAAAACCCAAGCACCATTTTTGTCATATTAAAGAAAAGTAATCTACAAGGGAGAAAGCAGCCTGGGGGGAAAGGCAGGTACCTTAATATTATAAGATGCCCAAAACAGAAGATCTTGAAGAAATAAAGCAAGGTGCCCTTAGAGGCACATCAATATGTTTTTCTGCAACACAACTCTGGGGGTGTTTACTCAGCAGTACATCCCACTGGAATGATCCCCAAGTAGGATTCATAGACTTGTAGTTGTGGAGCACAAGTATATGAATGTTTACTCAGATATAAATCCTGCAGCATTAAGTGGAATATTCTCTGAAGGAAAAATGCAAAAGATTGTAGCTCAAATCCACTGATCAACCTTGTTGAAGCTTCTCACAATAATACCAGAATGGTACTCTTCAGAATTTTCATTTGGGAGGGTGGGGACTTGACTGTGATTTATGGGAACTGTAATGATAGCTGCTAAGCTGGAACAAACTCATGTGCCTTTAGATACCTTGAGCAATTTTCTACAGAGGTTTCCTCAAACAACCGAGAAGGAGGCTCAGGTTGTTTTCTGCTGATGAAAGCGGAAACTACTCAAGAACTATGGCAGCAGAAATTTATTTTAAGAGCCCCTAGTGAGCCCAATTGCTCAGTCCAACTGTGAAGAGTGAGGGATTTTACTGGTTTTCCAAAACTGAAGTGAAATGTATACAAGGTGAAAGATATGTCCTCTGTATTCTTTTAAAATACCCCCCCCACACACACACACAAAACAAAATACCCACACACACACACACACAAAACAGTTGAATAACAATTTTGCATTTATAACCAACATTAGAATCAAGAGCCTTACCTAACCTAGAGATATCTTGATGAAGATTGTTATTGAGGAAATAAGTTACTTTGTCTTGAAGATATGCCTTTGGTCTCTATCTCAGCAGATGGAGGATATGTTGACAGAATCTGGGGGTGAAGAGACAGAGGACTGAAGCGTATAGCCTCTCACTTGCCTGTCGCTGACTGATATTCAGGTCCTTGACACACTCTCACCTTTATTCGAATAGAAAGGGGCAATTTTGTTTCAAGCATCTTGGGCCATACTTTGTAGAAAAGCTCTTCTCCTTAATTTGCTGAGATGAGCAGCTCAGAGAGACATTGCCTTGGTTTTCAGTAGTTACACCTCAAACATGAGAGTCTAGATTTAGCCACGACTAGAAAAGCACTCCCAATGTTATAGAGAAGGCATTTACTATAGAACTTCTATTTCTTCCCTTAAGTTCTATCGTGAGTTTTCCGATCAAATGTTATAAAGAATAACAAATGTTTATGGAAAGAACTCAAAGGAACCAGAGGCAATGCAATCACTTAGTGTCTTCTGGAGAAGTTCAGAGCTTCCACACAGTTCAAAAAACCTGCTGCCAATAAACTCTTATTCTTTCTTTCCATGTCTCAGGGATTACCACTTCAGTTTTGTCCTTCTTGCCTCTCCTGGGAAGTAGAGGAGGTCTTCTCAACTGCTGTGCTGTCAGTTCTACTTTGCAGAGTCCTCTCTCCATTGTCCTTTCTGCCAAGGTCCATTTCCATTTGCACTCACAGAGAAACAAACACACCACACCCTTTCTCACTGTTGACCAGTAGGGATTCCAATTCTTCTGCATGGGAATTCCTTATGATGGTAGAGGGTGGGAGTCAAGGAATGGGGTTAATCCCTGTGTAAGTGTATTGTCAAGTTCAGCAATTTATATCACTCTTGAATGGTCACCAAAGTAGGTTCTGCCTTCCATGTTCTCCCAATTGCCCAGATTTCTTTCTCAAGGCTGAATGGTACTCATTACTCCTATTATTGTTTCTCCTCCCCTGTTGTTTAACACTTTGCCTGGGCAGGTCAGAAGTTACGAAAAGGGTATTTGCTGAGTGATTGATATTGATGTCCTTTGCCATTGGCCTGACCCTGTCAATTGCATGGTGTCTCTCTTTAGTTACACTTTTGTCCTTGCCTTTGGAAACTGCCAGGCCTTCCTACAACTGACCTTTTTGATGGGTAGAGCTTGCATCATCAATTTTTGCCTTTGGCTACCTTCTAAATGCTTGCCAAGGAGGAAAAAAATAGATATGGTCAGTTCATTTCCCCTGATTTTCTTATCTTACCAACTGCAATATCTGTTCAAGCTCAGGGTTTCATTCACGCTCCATCCCAGTGTTCCACTTCTCCTGATTGTTTCCCTCAGTTCAGCTGGTATAAAGCTTCCAGATGTTCAGGCTATAAAATGTTGCCATCCATTTTCTTTTTTCTCTCCTTTTTCTTTTTTTATGTACTGTTCATAAAACTGCACTTGGAAAACTGCTGAAGCTTTAGAGTCGGTAGCGAATCAGTTCCTGCGCCCTCTCTGTTTTTCTCTCTAATGTGATTTGCAGAAAATTTTATGAGCCCTAATTAAACAGGAATTGCCCTGTAGTCACCCTGGCTGGCCCAGAGACAGGATTTAAGTGCCAGGCAGCTGGGTCATCATGACATGTTGAAGAGTTGTTTATGTTTCGACGATCGTCAATAGGTTTGTGAAACCATTTAAATGGTGTGGTAAACTCAGCATGTTCAAAATCCAGTTGGTGGTTGACTTGGGTCTGAGTTGGCAGTGGTGTGCAGATTAATGCCTCCTTCTGGCTGCACCATACACTGCACTTTGAGTTCTTGTGGGCAAAGCCAAGATTACAACAGATGTCTTCATTCAGAAATTATTATAGTGTTCAGTGTGAGAGAACTTTGGACTTTCTGAACCAGTTCTGAGACTGCCCAGCTCCTCTTTTGCAAAAGCTTGTGAGGTTCCCTAAATGGTTTTCATTGGGCTCATTCAAGGACTTCAAAACCTTTTAAGCATATTTGCACAGTTCTGGATGGAGCTTTGAACTTGGAGGAAAGGCTGAGGACATAAAAACTGAAACAACCTACTTCAACTGTAGTAACAAACACCCATATTCTTTCATGATGATCTCAGGAGCTTCAAGAATGGAACGTATTCTGCATCAAGAGAAGTACCAGCCCCAGCTTGTTTGGCAGTAGTTGCTGTACTCCAGCAGTGCTCACATTCTCCCCCATATAGGCATTGGACATCAAGGAACTACCAGTTTAGGTTGCCCAACATGTCTGGAAATAGCCAAAGGGTTGGTGTGAAAAGGAGAAAGCTATTTATCTTGATTGCCTGGACTCTTATGGGAGATGTAAAATGAAAGCTACCTGGCATCAGTCAGAAAGTTCTGCCATCCAGCATATCAAACCCGAATCTGGACCATCTCCCTTTGTTTGGAATCATTTGCTCTCTGAAGTTAAGGTTGGCCCTGCTCTCATGGCCTTCCAGAAGCAGGTGAAAACATAGTTTTTCCAGAAGACCTTTGGGAATTAATTATAAGCAGCAGTACCATATTCAATAAATTATAGCTTACTTTTAAAGTGAGAATTGAATGGGGTTATTGTAATTAACTAATTCATTATTATATAGATTTTTTTTTTTTTTAATGTACAAGTTCTGTAAGTCACCTAGACACCTTTGATTTCAGGCAGTAGACAAATCAATCAATAAATCTGGGCTATTCTGAATAAAGCTAAACTGGACTCAGTAACCTTTCTGGAGGCGGCTACTGCTACTGGTGAAATGTATATGTAGTTTTCACTGCATAGGGAGATCTGAGTGGAAATTAATTTGTAGAAGAAGACACACTGCTTTTAACTTTCTAGCCTACAGGCCTTGGGAAATCATGAGTTCTGAAGGTTTTCTATCACTACTTTTTCTTTTAAGTAAATGTTTAAAAGAAATGTCTGGTATGTTGGAAATACAGATGTGCTAAATTGAAGACTGGCTGGTAACTGTATATTTGGGAGCAAAGTTAGTTGTGTAGCTAGTGATATAGAAAATGGCTGTTCGAACTATGTATCATACTTGAGACAGAGTTGCTGCTCAAACAGTATCATAGTATTGAATCCTACTCACTTCCCTGTTAATGTGTAAGATTGCTTATCTCATAAACTGATAGTATCACATTCTCCACATCCTTCTTCGTGCTGCATATCACTCCTTGCTGTTAGTAATAAAGCTTAGTGCTGATCACACTCCACATTATCAGAAAGAGGTGAGGATTTGACATAGGGATGATATTTTCAGCAGCAGCTCTACGTCTGGAGTAACAAGTGCCATAAAGTTGGCAGAAAAGCTATTGGCCTGAGTCTGAATGTACAGCTTACATAGTTAAGCTATCTGTGGATTTTCTCCAACTATTATCCATTCTTTTTAGGCAGCTTTACCCTTCACGTTTCTGTAGAATTTAGTCTGCATTCCAGCTTGGCCAGTATTATGTACAAAATACTTTTCCATGAAGCCTCTTGCATTACAGGAGAACAGCACCATTTACATCAGACAAAGATGTAAGGTCTTCATTCAACATTCTAGCAAGATCATATCTGTCTGAAAGGTAAAACTCCTCCCAATAAATAGAGATACCTGAGGATTCTTCAATAATTAGTGCACAGGTAGAATGAACAATCCTCTACAGCCTGGAATTGAAGGACCGAGAGCAAGGCAGATCGGTTATTTATGATTCAGCTCTGTACAAGGTGTTCCACCTAAAGGTCAGGAAAACTATTTACCCACTGATGGATCTACAACCTGAGGCCTGATGGGACAACTCATCTTCTGGATTTAATCCAGCCTACACAGTAAACCTGCTCACAGGAAAACTACATCTAGCAACAGAGTGATAATATTCTGGCACAAACCCTTGGCTTAGACATTTCCAGAGGAAGATGCCATAACAGGATTCTCAAGCTGGATGCCTTGTAAGTGAAGGGGCCCATGAGATTACCTTACTAGGGACCCCATGATCTAAAACAATTGTAAAAATATAAAATCCTGAACTAAACACAATGTTTGGAGTAGCTCAACTTCTGAACCAGTTTTGTACAGTCAATTCCCTCCCATTTTATCTTGTACAGTTGATTCATGAAATGTATATTTATGCCTCTGCTTTTTGTTTAAAGCCATCCAGGCTACTTATGGAGGAAATGAAACAATTACCATAAGAATCCACACCATACATGCATTACTTATTATATTTTTAGCTAAAGCTCCTTCTGCTGTTAAAATGCATTGCAGGGATTTTAATAATTTTTAATGCCTGCACATTTCTCTGAATTGGGCCAAAGCATGCCAGCAACCTCCCTGAAGCAAAAGAAAACAGAGTTATTGCAAGAAGGAGTGTTTGGGAAGCTTTTGTCCAGGTGGAAAGAATTCAGCGCCCCCCCCCCATCAATTTTGCTCTTTTGTCCTTTCTTTCAAATGCCAAGAGAAAATGTCAAAGAAATGACTCTCTAGGAAATAACTCCAAAGTTCAGATAAATTGTCAGACATAATTTTTGTTTGCCTCTTCCCAGAAGGCTGGTAAAACTTGTTATTAGTTACTGCAACCATGATTAGTTATTACAGTTTTCTTTCTTCCTCTGTCTATACTGAAAGCCTGAACACCTTTTTCTCTCTCTTTTAAACATGAATTCAAGAACTGTTTCCACATGTTCTAAAAATAAGATGGTTTCTTCATCCAGCACATAACTTGTGTGATAATTTGTGGCAATAGAGGATGATGCTCCATTAAAGATGCATTCAGTCACTCTGAAAGAACCCCAATGCGTTTTGGATATTGGACGGAAACATGTTACCATTTGCCTATCTCCCTGTCTTTTGACGATGCATCTGGAGATTTGCATTTGAATACTTCAAATATGGATTTTCTTTCCTGGAAGAGGTTGAAGTCTTTTTAAAACTGCAACCCTTCTGCCCTTATCCCAGGAATAGGTTCCATTACACTCAGCAGGATTTCTTTTGTGTAGACATTCCTGAGACTGTGGTACTCTGTGTGTGTGTGTGTGTGTATTTCAAGTTCTACCAGGTTGGTGGAAAGATGGTCACTGGCTAACTTAACAAAGTTTTAAAAAATTATTTTACACACCCCAATGCAATTGTAGAAAAATTGTCAGACGTTAACTGGCTTTCAGCCTTCTACTAATCATCCATGTGTCTCCCTATAAACATTTAATGGAAAAAAAGTTATAACCAGAAATCATTACATCATGAATTATTGCTCTTCTTGATGGCAATATTTAATAACTCATTTTTGTTTTACTGTGTTGCTTTTAATGCTCTGATGGGGATGTTTCACAGCTATTGTATCCATGAAACTCTGGAGTTGTGAAAGCAGAGTTTGGCCTGTCAGTAGAATCTAATTCAGGAGGGGATTCACATGAATCTTGCTCAGCCAGTGTGATAGAATTTGGAATTATTCTTTTTAATATCCACCAGTTGGACCACTGTGCTTTATTTCCTCAAGAAATGTATTCAGAAATAAGATTTGTATGCTTAGGACTTCAATCCAGACAATATAACAGGGAATCATTCTTAAATGGGAAAAACAGAGAGATTCAAACATGTCTAGGAGTAACTAGAGATGCTTCAGGAATTAGATTTTTCTGAGTTTATACACAAAATAACCCAATTTTCACTGTTTAGAATAACAAACATAATTTACAGAGCATTCTACACAGGACTGAGAGGGTCTGCAGGGTTGGGGAGGCAAGTGATGTCACATACGCCATGACGTCTTGTGATATTTGTGTGCTATCATGATACATGTGATCTTGTCAGGGCCTGTTTCAGATGCTTATGAACAGGATCGCGTGATATGAGGAGTTTTAAGGTATACAATTCCAGAATTTGCTGATTTGCTCCAGCCAGGGCCAAAGTCTATGCATGGAAAGTAGTTTGAGATATTATTCACACCTCTCTTCTTAACCTGATGTGAAATGGAGGAGTAACAACTTCTGTTGTTTATTTAGGCAACATAGTTTGATTAAATGTATTGATTCTTTGACTAGAAGGATTTTTTCTTCTGGCTTCAAAGAACGATGGTTCCATTTCCAGCCTTCTCAATGATGCAAAGAATGAAGTAACTGGTTCCTTCAAGTTCCTTCCTGCATTCCTCATTCAAGGCCTTGAGAACTGATGCTAATGTTTATTTCTGGTGAGGTTTCTGATATAATCCACTTCTGCTCCATTTGAAGGTAAAGTAATTCTTTGTTAATTCAGGAAGAAACTGGCATGGAAGTTCTCAAGTGTGTTCACCATGAATCTTACTGTATTGCACTAATGCAAAATTATAACTGAAGAAAAGAAAGCAAATTCTAGGGAGTTACGTTGGCAATCTGTGCATATGTTAAAAACAATGTTATCAGTCAAGGGCGTAAGACTTCAGTTAGCTTAGGGGTGTTACCAAGGTTTTGTGATAATTGAGAGTTGCATTCCCAAAAGGAAAGGGGACCATAAGCTCCTGTAAGGCCCAAGACAATAGCCTGGAATGAATGAAGGAAAAGTTTCTGCCTTGCAAGACATTTTGGACTGAGAAAAGTGAGAACTGAGATTCAGTTCTCCAGGGATGCAGAGGTGATACTCTTAGTCAGGAGTTCAGAAATGCGTAATGTAGAACATTAGTAGAAAATATGAATGGCTTTTTTTTTAATGGAATATGGACTGTTAACCCACAGGCTCAGCCACTCCCCTCACTCCCAGTCCACCAAGTCTTCCTAGCCTCAGTAAATTTTGCTTAAGTAGTGTTATTGTAGGGTCTTAATAGTTAGACTGCAGGTCTGGAGAAAATGGATGAATCCAAAGCCTTACTGATATCAATGAGTCTCCATTGCCTTGATTTCAGTGGGGCTTAACATTCTCTCTTGCTTGTGGCTGCTGGACAGAAAAATACTTCATTTGTCTGTAATCCCAAAGATTCAAAATCATGAATATAGTATAAATGAAACAAATGATAGAAGCAACTATCATCTGATTCAGCCTTGGCTATAAAAAATCATTCCTATTAGATTTATATCCCACCTTAACTTAGCAGAATTCAAGGTGTCGTATGTAAGTTCCTTTCTCCTGTTTTCTCCACAACTATCCTGTGAGATGGGTTGGGGTGAAAGAGGGAGATTGGCCCAAAGTCACCCAGATGGCTTCCATGCCTAAGGGAGGACTAAAACTCACAGCCTCCCAGTTTCTAATGCAGTACTTTAACCACCATTCCACTATTTTATTTCAATTAATGCTGTTACTGTTTTTTAAACCTTAGATCATGAGAAAATTGCAACTATTTGAGCAACCTTATTAGGTCTGGAAATGCTTTGCCTATAGCTGACTATTTCATTGCCAGCAGCAGCCACTGAAACTGCTCATCATTTCTGCAGGGGTGCATTCTCTGTGGTCATGGAGGCTCCATTAGTGATCAAGGTCAATTCTTCTATCAGTTCTAGCTCTCACCTCCTCCTTTTCCTTACTGAATTGCCATTTATTCATGGAATTGTAAAGTTTCCAAATGTGGCATGACTTTAGATGTTTCCAGATGTGAGCAGCCATGTTTGTAGATGTAAATGAATATACAAGATTGCCTCCTACTCAGACTCCATCTGGAAGATCAGTGATAACTTCTCTGGCTGTCACTACTTCCTGGGATTTCTGGCACAAAGGAGTCTTTCCCAGTGATGTGCTGCTGTGCACCTGCATACATAATCTAGTTTTCTATTTGGAAGGGGGAACCTGAGGTCCTGCACATGTTGCTGAATTACAATTACAATTTATTTATTTATCCATCCAATTTATACTAGCCTTCTGTGCTGTTAGCCATTCTAGGTATGACTACTGGGAATAGCAGCTCAGCAATCTATGAGAGTTACGGGTGGTGTAGAAGACTTGTCAAGGTGGTGTTTTGCTGTTTAAAAGTTTCTTACCCATACCTGTGTGTTTACTTTTGATCTTCAAATTAAAAAGAAAAAAGAAATGGAAAATTAGCATGTGACAATACACTATTCTCCCACTGCCTTGGCTGCTACTCAATCTGAAAACCCTTTAGGATGTCATTTACAAAAGTTCTCCTCTGAAGAGTTTAGTTTTATTTTCTGTGATAAGCCATATTACTGTCTTATGTTTTGCATGTTATGTGAATCTAGACATTGTGCTTGGAAACTGTAGTTTATAGTTTAACCCTTTGCACAGCCAGGGGCATTTGGTACAAACTGTTAATGACAAAATAACAGAATATGCATTGTGACATCATGGCATAGTTTCCAACCTTTCATAAGTAGTAAGTCACAGGGTATGCATTGTGACATCATGATGAACATGTCATTTTCCCAACCTTGCTCTTCCCATGGACAATTGCATGTGTAATAACAGTCATTTGTGGCTGAATCATCATCATCATCTTCTTCTTCTTCTTCTTCTTCTTCTTCTTCTTCTTCTTCTTCTTCTTCTTCTTCTTCTTCATCATCATCATCATCATCATCATCTATCTTAATGTGTGAACCTTCTGTAAACAATGCCACATCTGTGTGTGTGTGTGTGTGTGTATCTATTGAATCATAAATATTGGAGCAGAAATCTGGGCTTCTCTTCCCCAAAGATCGTGATCCCAGCTGTTTCTGAAAATATATGTTTTCTAGTCTTTGGCACAGAGAGATGAAGGAGGGAGAATATTGAATTTCTTAGAAACAGAAAAATGCAAAGACCAGCATTACACTGCAGAAAACAATGGATGCAGAGAGGAAGAAAATAAAGTATCCTAGATATTTATCCTCTAGTGTTCCTTGTCAATGTCCAGGCTAATTTTTCAGTGTCTTCAGAACAATACAAGCATCTTCTCAGATTCTCTTGGAAAGAGCTTATGCTATGGCCCAGTGAATGACCTTCATGGAGAAGCATTTCCTAAGAGACTTGAAGGCTTATTGTTATGTTACAATGCATTATCCATGGCCATTAATGAACAGACAGAAATTCTCTTAACTTGGGGCAGAGAACTGACCTCTAGGAACTGGTAGTTAAGAAGAGAGGTTTTTAGTTTTGATTTGTTTTTCCATTTGTTTGTTTTGTTTTGTTTGATAAAGGACCTCCAGATATGCAGCTCCCTTAAAGCAGCAATCGGCTAGGGCCATAGTTGGTGACAGGAACTTGGACCACATGAGTGAGTTGTCTGATCCAGTTTGGCAACCTGTGCCTTGCTAATTATACCCAGCAGGACAGCTTAGCTTTTCAGAAGGACATGTAATGGGAGAGAATAATGCAACAGCAATATTACAGTGGCTAAGGGACAGTGGGAGGGAGGGAGGGAGGGAGGGAGGGAGGAAGGAAGGAAGGAAGGAAGGAAGGAAGGAAGGAAGGAAGGAAGGAAGGAAGGAAGGAAGGAAGGAAGGAAGGAAGGAAGGAAGGAAGGAAGGAAACCAATGAGGTCAGAGGCTAGTAAAAAAGTAGATGATCTAGTACATATTGGAGAGTTTGTGCCTGGTATAAATTGGGAAGCTGATGGCAGATTGATCAGCTCAGAGAGTTTTGGATACTGCAAGCCAGCAATCCCTGTGGCTACAGTTTTTCTTTCTTTCTTTCTTTCTTTCTTTCTTTCTTTCTTTCTTTCTTTCTTTCTTTCTTTCTTTCCTTTCTTTCTTGAACCTGAGCTTCCACACCCCACTAGATTAGTAGGCCTGCTGTTGGGAAATCCTATCTCCTGATCAATATCCAATGTAGGAATAAATTTGGGTCTGGGTGCCAGTAGAAGCAACCTGATGGTGTGCTAAAATGTCTCCTTTTCATGGAAGAAGATACCTGTATGGAACTGCAATGTCATACATGATGTCCCACATAGAAGTTCCCTCTAATTGAGTGGGACTTACTTCTGAGCAGATATGCACAGAACAAATGGCAATCCCAAAATGCATTTTAGGGCAAATAAACTCCATTAGATATTTATTTTTAAAGAACCACGGATAGGATTGTTAGTGAATTAACATGTCAAAGAAGGCTCTCAAGGACCCTTCATATAATCTTTTGTATACAAGAATATTTATTTGTTTGCACAGAGTAGGATTCGGTTATAGGAAGCCCATCCTGCTCTCTGAAAAGATACAGTCCAAACTGGATCAATTATGAAAGGAAATCTTGACAAGATAAAGGTGCTCTTGACTGGGAGACCCTATTTATCAAGGGATAAAACATCAAGCAGCACTGCACAGAATTATACTCACTTTGAAACTGTAGCTTGCCTTCTTAATGGATGATCAGGATGAACTTCAGCAGGGAATATCGTCCACAGAATGTGTCTGCTATGCCCATTGCACCTGTTCTAGGTACAGACCAAGTCATGACCTTATATGCACTAATTACATCTTAACTAGTGTATTCTAATGTACTCTGTGAGAGCCAGCTTGGTGTAGTGGTTAAAGATGCTGTACTAGGAGCTGAGAGACTGGACTTCCAATTCTTCCCTTAGACATGGAAATTAGCTGAGGGACTTTGGGCCAGTCACTGTTTTTCAGCCATAGAGTGGGAAGTCAAAACACTTCCTGGAAGAAGGTAGTGGCAAAATAGTTCCAAAAATATTGCCAGGAAATTTGCATGGACCTGTATGTAGTCACGACAAATCGTGATTGACTCAAAGGATCATGCCACAAAAATTAGGTTGATACCAAGCAGTGGGATCATGCAAAACCTTGATTGTCACCAGTTCATTTCTGAATACAATTTAAGATGCTACAATCCTTGGTACCAGCATTTCAGTTTCCTTAAATACTTGAGATTCAAAGGACTCTCTTCACACGGAAGGACCACGTAGTTGCACCTTATCTTCTGAGCTTCTTGATGAGACTGAAAGAGAAGGCTTACTTTGTGATGGTATGTGATATTTGGAACTCTTTGCCCTAAGAATTTATATTATCGTCCTCTCTAGTTTGTAAGCCCCTGGCAATCAAAGACATTTCTGTTCAAATAATTGCCCAATTCTGCTGTTGCTAGATTTAATTGGTTAATTTTAGCTTAGGGTTTTTTTTAATGTTGCTCCAAGTTTGACATTGTGTTTTAATGGTGGACCATTATTATTTTTATGTCTCCATTTAATATTTGTAAGTGGTTTTGACTGACCAAAGGGGGAAATGTGAAATACATATTATTAATTTATAATAGTGATTACGCAGCACTGAAGTAGGGTAACATTACTTTGAAAATGCAGTTACAAAGAGGAAAAGTTATACTGCCCAAAGCAGGCAGGTACAAACATCAGGTAAAATGGGCACTCTGTGAGAAATTTCATTGTAAATAATAATATAGTCTTAAACAACCAATGAAAGACCATCAGCGAGAATGTCTGAGCCAGGAGGTTCCACAGCTTAGATATGACCATCAGGAAGGCATTCCTCTGTTGAAGCAATCAAACAAACATTCCAGCTTTGGGTTTGAGGGTCTGCAGTGTATAACTTTGAAATTGTTACAATTCACAAGGATAACAATGAGCTCATATCAATACTTTCCTGTAATTAAATCCAGGATAGTCACACTTACTCTTGGCAGGGCTATGCTGACCTACTCATAAATATTCCACTAACTTGGTGGGATGCAAGTCAACTGAATCCTAAGGCGCTGCTTGATTTGAGCATAACAAATAAACTTCCTTGTCAGATTAAAGGAAGATAATAGCAAGGTGGGAAGGGATGGTATTCTGGACGGCAACAGCACGCCTGTGGGTCACCTTGCAGGAAATATTGTTAAAGTGCAAGAGGGTGGCCTCTCATTGGATTAGAGGGTGCTGTTGCATGAAAAGGAATTGCCTGAAATTAGATTTGATTGGATTATAAAATGACTAGATGAATGTTGTATATAGTCCATGAGAATTTGACTCCCTGGATAGCTACTCTTCTGTACCAAAGCCAAATTATGCATTTTATCAATCTGTAAGTCATAGTTCAATAAGTTCACGTAGGAAGAATCAGGACAGAACAGGGCTGTGCCAGATACATTATAATTTTAATAGTTGCATATCCACAGCCACAAAACTACTCCTTCCCATTCTCTCATCCATAACTACCCCCAAATTGTGTGCCCTACTGCATTGTGTGCTATGTGGTGTGGGTGGTAGGTAGTTTAGCCAACAACAGCTGATTCCTGCTTGTTTTGAAAACCAAAGTGAAGTGACAAAAATATAACTGCCCCATAATTGAAGGATTGATCAGCCTATATCTAATCCTCTGCACTTCTCTGTGTTTGTCCATAAATTTATGTCAGCCTGTTTTGGCATGGAACTGTATTTTGTTTTTAATCAACATGCAAATGTTCACTTAAGAAATATATATTTAAAAAAGATTTTCTCAGATTCCAGTAAATATGTGTGCACATTCAGAAGGTCCAAGACCAGCTTTCCTGTTCTATAGCAACATCCTCTTAATGTTTGGAAAGGGGGTTGTAGGTTTTAGCCCAGCTAGGGCAGGAGAACTGGTAGGACAGCTCTCTTCAACCTGGTGGTTACCAAATGTGTGGAATTTAGTTCTCAACATTCCTATCCAGAATGTCTTTTGGCTGGCAATTCTGGGAGCCAGCTGACTGAAAATTCAGGTAGGTCCAAGATTATCTAGAGAGTTGGGGAAAGTTTTTCTGACTCTACATCACACAAATTAGCTGTTCTACAGTGGGGATAAGTCACCTGGTGCCCTCCAAGTGTTTGGGCTTCAAGATCTATCAGCCCCAACTAACAGGGCCACTAGATTGTGGGTGTTGTAGTCCAAAACAACTGCAATATGTTTTTCTACAGGTTCCTGAAGTTTGATCTGTCCCACTTGAGTTGAAACTGGATCTCACAGTACTGTTTTCAGTAATGACAACTTGTACAATATTCCTCAGTTCTGTAGCCAATAACAATCTGGGCTAATCACTATAACTTGATATTTATCGGGTTTCTCCCCTTGATATGTTAATTTGATGCTTAAGGTGATTTCCCCAATGATAAATGATTTGTCCCAGCTACCTTAATTAAATATCCTCAAAGCACCACCTGCTTCAAAATTCTGTTGTCTTTTTTCTCCTTCAGTCCTAAATCAGCTAATTAATTGGTTAAAAGCAAGCGAGTCCACAAGATCTTTACAACAAGGCATGTATAAGTCTAATTACAATTTGAGAAGATGAAGAGGAATTGTTTGGTCAATATATTGAAGATTTTCAAGGAAAATGATGTAGAACTTACTAATATTAATCTGCTTTGAATATCGTCCCCTGTTTCCTAGTTTTGCCTTGGCATTTTGCAAAAGTTAAACTTGTGCCCTAGAGCCATTTCCTGAGTTCCGGATCTGCGTGGCTGTTTTCATGGCATCTGTCTTGCCAGCTGGATTCGCTATGGTCTCCAGTCCGAGTTCTTGGACTGGATTCCTCCCTGGTGTAAGTCCATTGACTTCAATTAAGACACACCAGGGAGGAGTTTCGGATTGCTCCATTTGCTAGCTGTGTGCCAGTGGAGTGGGCTTGTGAAAGCTGGCAGCTGCACGCTGGCAGGAGCTTTGACAGTCTAATTCAACTAGAGAAAGATGACTTTAAGCTCCTTTCTTCAGCCATGCATCTTGCTAAAAAACTTGGAGGTTCCCAGGCCAGATTTAAGCCTGGTTCTTACTGGCATGACAAAACAGTATCTGAAATGTATTACTCTAGACCTAATCTTCAAACAATAACCCCTCTACATGACAGGGATGTGTCAAGAATAACTATCTAGTTTGGGCTGATCCCTGGCTTATATGTGCAAAAATACTGATTCTTGTTATCACCTGCAAACAGTGCCACGCAGCCATGGCAGCCCACCTATCTGAAGTGGTTCAACCAAAGGAAAGGTTTGCTTTATTCGTGGAAGGACCTGTGATGGAAAAATAATAAAATAAGGCTGGACACTCTCCCCCCTCTTGCCTCTCCAGCAAACTCTTTACTCCCCCCTCCCCCTTGCCTCTCCTGCAATCTCTCTTCCCCACTTCCTCCTGCCATTCTTTGCTCATGCAAAGCTGGATCAGCCCCAAGCCATTGCATGACCCAAGAGTGATCATGTTCATACTGAAACAATAGGAGGGCCATCACCTATCTGCTTAAGGGTTTTTTCATTCTTATCTCACAAAAGAAAAACCATTTATCCCCCATTGAACACCTATCCAAGCCTATCCTCCAGTCAGATCCCTCAGATTTCCTGCCTCTCAACCTCAAAAGTGTATTAATTCTATGCTTTTCTATTGTTCAGGGTCCCTCTTTCTCTGAAGTTAGGCACCCAATGATCATTGCAATAAACATGGTTCTTCTCCTCAACGTTGTGCTCCTGTCTTTGGCAAAAGTTCCACAATAGACCTGTTCAGCCCTTCCCTCCAAAATGCATCTCTGCTTAAAGGAGCCTTCTGTTGTCTCTGTCCCTTCCAAGAGATACAGGGTTCGGTGCCCTTTCCCAGTAGGACTTAAAATTGTAACCATCCATGATTCTGTGCAGGTTTCTGTGTGCCTGCTGTATCTGTTGTAATCAAGCCACAACGCAAGATTGCAGGCATGCTTAATCAACCAATAATAACAGTAGTCAGTTGCAGATACAAATAGATACATCTATCCCCAAAGAGGGAGAGAGATTTTGTGTGTGGATGTGTGCGCTGGATTCAATCTCTAAAAATACTTTAGGGCCTGTAGGAGCAGAACTTTTGCAAATCAGATTTGAAGTGCTGAGCGGTCCAAGTATGTCTGTCTGTCTGTTTATCTCCTAGAAAATTGCATTCCAAATACACACACACACACACACACACACACAGTTTCTTCATAAGCATTCTAAGATATATCTTTATCCTGGAAATGAATCCTTATAGGGAAAACATCTGAAGTATTTACCTTTCAAATAAGCAACGGAGATACACAAACAGCATAACTTGCAATGTATCTACGAGTATATATAAGCTGAAAATTCGAAACTAGAGATGCTGTTTCAGTTGTTTGTTCTGGAATGGGTTCCTAAGAGGAGAAAGAATGTGTTCCTGGTAAATCCTCTGCAAAGTTGGAAAACCTGTATGCCCATTTCACTTTTCAAGCCACAGAAAGGATCTAAGGAATAGTACACCAAATAAATTGAAGACATGAAATAAGAAATAGAAAAAGAAGCATAGCAAAAACTAGTTTACACCAACTTAATTCACTATTTCACAGCAGGAAGTGTCCAAACCTTTTTATCCTTTCACACTATCCAGGCTTTCACTATATCAGTATGGTGCTTCATACACAACATTTTGTTCTTTAAACTTCAGTCTTTCTCAAGAGCTCAGTCAACTCTGACAACTTTCTTAGTCTTCCTTCCATTCACCCTTCCTTCATATATTTTTGCAGTTAGTCATCATTCATTCTCTCTATATGATCAGACCATCTCAGTATATTGCTTCCATACTGGACAATCATTTTATTTAATTTAGTCCACATTCATTCAACACCCATTCATTCTGGATCCCATGTCTTCTTGTTTTACAGCACACGCTACTTAAATAATCAGTTCCTATTGCATTAAATTTTAGGATTATATTTTTTCCTGACGTACCGAATTCTTATTTCCATATAACAAAGTGAGCAAAAACATGATTTTGTGCACATTTCATTTCTTTTGTTAAACACTCCTTCTGGCAAAGTTTGAATATCCTCCATAATAATATCTGTTAATATTATGTAATAATATATGTAAATACTTGAATGTATAAGTGACAGCTTGATATCTGTCTTCGACATCCTAAAATGTATAATACCAGAAGTCAAACAGAGTTTCAAACAGCACAGGTCATAATAACCTACCTTAACCACACAATTATTAATCAACACTCAGGTAAGAGACCACATCAGCATAACAACAGGTAATGGCATGTCAGTCACACAGAAAACAGTGACACTCAACAGTACAGTCCACTCAGTCATTTATCTGGTAAGATAGGCAACTATACATTGCACAACTAACTCAACAAAATTATCTTCAAGATCAAAGCACTGAAGAAGATGTTACTTAGGCAGGTACTCAGATGGAGTATGCAGAAATCAAATTAACTGTATTATTGGTACAAGGAGGTAGAAGAATTCAGTTATAACAGCTGGGGATGACTATGGAATAGTTTCCGAACTGCTTGTGCAAGTACCAAGTCAAGTTAAACTGGAAGAACAAAGCCAACCAGTTTCCACAATATGGATCTTGAGCATGTGCCTGTCTTTTTCAAGAAGAATATCGGGAATCACTTTGAAGTCCTGAACTTCATTGATAGAGAACCAGAACCAAGAAGGTGTTAAGGATGAATGTGAAAAGAGACTGTCAGAGTCCAAGAAACAGAGGGAAACATACTGGATGTCAGAATAAATGGTGGAAATTGCCAAGAAGAAAAGAGAAGCCAAAGCCAAGAATGACAAAGATCTCAGGAAGGAACTCAGCAAAGAGCATCGAATGACACACAATCACTTAGGCAGATAATGAAATATCTGCAAATGAAAAACCAACTTCAGAGAACCTATACAGCCCATCATTTCTTGTTTTCTGGTAAGTCCAAACTATCAAAGCACAAGTTTTCATCCCAGGTACTCAAGAAAAAGCAGAGCTTTGGTGCTACTACAAGAATTGACCCTCTGATTTAAAATCAAGGCCCACAGCTTGGGGCCATTGAACACCCAGAAAGCAACAGGAGGGAAACTTTCTTTCTGTGTTAGGTACTGGTTAAAAGAGTGGGCAGATCAAAAGTAACTTTGATTTCATTTCATTTCTCCTGAAATGTAATTAACATTAAAGGATAGCCCAGTATGATTCCTCAGCTTATGCTGGGATGGATGGGGTGATTTTGATCCAATGGAGATTTGGTCCACAGAGCTACACAAGGCAATGCCTTTATTCACCAAGTCAGAGCAGCCATGTGCTTCTCCTTGGTGGCTTCTCTGGCCCTTCAGTATGGTTTTCTTTGCATGTCCAGGAACCATTCCCATGAAAGCCAACCTGCAGATTGAGGCAGATTGAAAGCTCTGGGAGGCAGAACGCATGCTTCAAAATGCTCCCCCTGAAATGCTGAAGCTCTGATATCTGACATCAAGATCTGGGAAGGATCATTGTTTTTTTTACATACTGTAGGCTTACTGTGCCAGATCTTTCATAATTCCCTCCTTCTATCATATTAAAACCACACCATTTGGTAAGAACATTTGGAAGCTCCACCAACAGCTCTTGGATTTATGCACAGCATTTGCATCTCAGATGGTTTACTTCTCATGCAAAAGAAGACCTTCTGAAGATCCTCAATTCCTCTGTTCTAAATTGCCCTCCTATCTGCACAAGGAGCCAATGTTTTTCTATTCTGTTTCTAAACTTTTGCTCATGTGCCTCCTCCCTCTTGCTTTACCTGCTGACCCCCTGAAATCCACACACTCTTCCTGACAGACAGGTATAGTGTCAGTCACTGCTGTTCCTGTAATTGCTGCCATTTTCTGGCATTCAGATGTAGGTGTGAAAGGAAAATTGCTTTCAGTCACTTCTGAGGAATATATAAGGAGCCTTTTAACATTCCCCTTGCTTTGCTCAGGGTCAAAGACAAGCGGAGTGATGGCTGACATGCATTTCCTGAAAACTGAAGTGGGCTGGAAAGAGGGTCGCCTGGCCAGTCATCCCCCTTTGACCTGTAATAAAGAGGTTATGCCAGTTTTTGTGCTGTTTGAAATCCCCAGGGTGAAAAATGTTGACTGTGAGACAGAAGAAATGGATGAATAACAGGGATAAATAGAGTTGAAATAAGAATTCCACCATGGAAACCTAGATATTTGTAAGCAATGGCTTCAGGTAGCACCGAGAGTACTGTAAACAGCGTCCAGTTCATGTTTGTTGTTCCTTGCCACAAAATCTTGGGGTTGGATGGAGGCTGGACTTTATTTTACACTACCGTAGAAGAATCTCTTCTGTTTTTTTAGCTGAGTTAGCTTACGCAGCCTATGGAAATTGTATTCAAAAGCCAGGTAACTCTGCAGAGGATCATTCCAGGTAGTCAAAATAACAATGCTTATCAAGAGTTTTGGGGTAATGTCTTTTCCTGCTTACCCTCTCACCAGACCTATCCATAATGCCTGGGGCAGATCCTCTTAGTCCCTCTTCCCAGCTGAAACAAAACCTAATCATACATAAAAGTAGGCTTGTTCCAATTCTCTACTTAATCCAGGTGAAATGATTTGTTCTTTTCCCCTCGCCCCCTCCTTTGCTGAAGTTTATGATTTTGATTATCAAACGTGCTTGAGGAAGAAACCACTGGGTGTGGATTTCCTTATTTATTTTCTTAAGAAAAGCATTGGATCTCTTTATCTAGAGCCAGCTTGGCTCTGGAGCCAAAATAAATTGCTCATCTTGAATGCACAGTAATGCTCCAAATGCATAAAGGCAGTAGCCACACTGTGCAGACTTTGTTGCACATGGAATAGCCCTTCACACCTCTCTTAGACATCTGTCTCCACTCACGGGGAGGAGCAATCCAACAATCACAGTATAAAGTTTCTAATGGGAGTTGAACAAAATCACCCCTTCTTTGAAAGCAGTTGGAAATTTTTCCACCAAACCCTCTTTGGAGGCTGTAACCTTGTGGGAATACAATGGCTGTCCCTTTCACACAGGGACTCTCAACTTTGATCGCTTGGTAGAATCATTATTTTATCCGGAAGTGTTCACTTGACTGGGTTAATTAGCAAGTGCGTTCTGGGGCAGGAAATCTTGGTATGGTTTAGGCTAATACTGCTTCCCACAGGGTGGCAAAAATAGTAAAGGGCACACATTGGGAAAGAATTGGATTAGAGCAGTGTTTTTCAAACTTGGCAACTTTAAGATGAGTGGACTTCAACTCCCAGAACACTGGCTGGGGAATTCTGGGAGCTGAAGTCCACACATCTTAAAATTGCCAAGTTTGAAAAACACAGAATTAGAGTATGTGGCTCTTCTTAGCAGTTGCTTCCAGACAGAAAGCAGGTAGCTAATCCATGTTTTGTGACTTAGCTGGTGTTTCTATTACCATGCTTTGGAGAAACCACCCAAGTATGTCAATGTGGACAAGTGCTTGCATCTAGCAACGTAAAGATGGACCTTTCAGAAGTAATACTTATTAGTAGCACTGGATGTCCCCAGATGTATTGGGACAACAATTCCCAGAATGCCCTATCTGACTAGGAATTCTAGGAATTATACAGGTAGTCCTTGACTTACAACCACAATTGGGAGCAGAACTTCCATCACTAAGTGATGCAGTCATTAAGTGAGTTGTGCCCAATATTATGACCTTTTTTGCCAGTCATTAAGTGAATCACTGCAGTCATTAAGTGAATCACATAGTTGTTCAGCAAATCTGGCTTCTCCCATTGACTTGCTTATTAGAAGCCCCCTGGGAAGGTCGCAAATGGTGATCATGTGACCTCGGGACACTGCAGCCATCGTAAATATATGCCAAATGCCCAAATTATGATCACATGACTGCAGGAACACTGCGATGGTCATAAGTGCTAGGACAGGTCGTAAGTCACTTTTTTCAGCACTCTCATGACTTCAGTCATTAAACAAATGGTGGTAAGTCAAGGACTACCTGTAGTCCTAAGATATATGTTGGAGAAGGCTAGCATATACCTTTTCCCCTTTTCCTGTTGTAAAAAACTGCTACCAAAATAAATTCTAATGCATGCTGAGAATGAGCCTCTTTTGCTGGGGAAGGGGGAAAAAAAGGAAAATTGTAGACTAGATTTCAATGCAGCATTATGCTAAAATTTCAGAACACTGATAATTTGACTGAGCATGGCTGATCCGGAATAACATTCTGTCTTGTATACTACTGACTCTGGGTTTAATCTCGGAAACAGATTGTTGAGCAAGCCTGATCGTGAACCAGGACTTGCCAAGACCTTTCTGTTTTTGCTTATCCTTCTCCAAGTACAGAACATATTGTCTGTTCAAGTAACATTGTGCAATTTAACAGAAAGGTGTTATTTCGGTGACTGTCCTCTCTTTTTCAGTGGCACTTACGTTTACATGGTAACCAGTTTCTCTTTGCAAGGCACCTTTCTCTTACGATTGCAAAGATGTGTTGATCCCATTGTGCCTCGATCAAGGCTTGCTCACCACTTTGGCCTGACAAATTTAAGCCTTTGTGGGAGCTCCTGGCGTGTCATCTGGAATGAAGCTGGATATTACTATTATTGGGTCTTTTTGAAGGCTTTGTCATCACCTGAGTCCTCAGTGATTGGGAAGCGGGGCTTTGGTGTTGAGAAGCACTTTAGTAAAGGAGAAGGCTAGTTACATTTACTACAGTGGAAGAAAATACTTTTTATTGGATTTTATTGCAATATAAAGAACCCAGTAATAGACTTTTAAAGGGAGATAAAATGTCTCAGGAAATAAATTATGTTCAAAAAAAGCAGGGATGGGTGCACATTTGTTTCCATTTGCTTCCTGAAACAAATTTAGCAAAGTTGGCAGGTCTTTCAGAATGGGATGGAAAGAACTTGAGAGTACATATTTTAAAAAATCAGTTATGGGATGGAAGAGTAAATTATCTGTTCAAATAGAGGGGTCTGCGTGCTTACCCTTAACATTTTGGTTTTGAATTCCTGTCTGGGCCCACCCAATACACTGTGTTAAATTACTATTTTGTAATTGAATGCATTTCTGCAAACCAATATGGCGGTCTGTGTTTGAGTGAGTTGTGCGGTAATTCTGTAAACCATGGTTTGGTTACCTATGAGTTAGTGTACTATGAGGATGCAGATCCTGTGTATTCACTACTCACTCACTCCCTTCCCCCATAGTCTTTAACCACAAGTAGTGAGGTATAACATGGTCTTTTTTGTGCTGGTGTTAGCTGTAGACATTTAATTTTTCCAGGGGAAGTGGGTATGAATTCTGTTTGGTTAATTGTATAAGAACTTAACCAATACTCACTGACTTTTTCTTTTTCTTTTTCTTTTTCTTTTTCTTTTTCTTTTTCTTTTTCTTTTTCTTTTTCTTTCTCTTTCTCTTTCTCTTTCTCTTTCTGCCTGCCTGCCTGCCTGCCTGCCTGCCTGCCAAATGTGGACAAAGTCCTTCCTTCCCCATAATTTCTCTGGAACCATTCCATCCCCACCAGCTTTTGGAAACAGGCTAGGGGCCAACCATGCTTTCATGGGGGAAGGATTATTTCATAGGGCATAAGCCATAACCCAAAGACACAGCTTTGGGGACCCTGCCCTCTCACTTCCTGAAAATGAGGGACTATTAATAACTTCTCCTGTAAAAAAGCACATTGAGCAGGTTAAATCCACTCAGAAGAGGTGGCCCTGAATGTAGTTGGGAGAAAAGCCATAGGTTAAAATCAGCATTTGAAATTGTATCTGGAAATTGACTGGCAACCAGAACAGAACTTGTGGCAGATGAGTTGTGCTCACCTACCAACCTTTAATCGGAGATGATGTGGACTATCATATATCTAAAACATGATGTTCGCCACTGCATTTTGCAAAAGCTTCAGTTCCAAATCATCTTCAAATGCAGCCCCATGTACAGTACATTACGGTCATCTAGACTTGAGGTGATGAGGGCATGAGCCACCATCCCACAGTCCTCTTTTCAGCAGACAGCAGCCTCCCTAGCTTCCATCCAATGCAAGGGAAAATGTTAGAAAGAAATTCTTCCCTTAAGGGTTTTTTGGTACTATTTTTCATGGCTAAGGTGGTGCTCTGCCCTTGAGAAATGGTTGGAGAGTTTCTGTTTTCCCTAGAGAGGTTTGGTGAACCCATCCACCCAATTTCTCCGCCTACAAAGCAGAAGGAGAATTTGAAAAGGCCATTTGTGCCCAGATATAGAGAGCTATTGAAATCAGGCCAAGAACTAGCCGAAATTCAGTACCATGGGTTGTCCATCCTTTCTTTAAGCAATAAAGGTCTCTTCTCAAAGCCCTGTTACCTATGACCTTTAATCGGAGATTATGTGGACTATCATATATCTAGAACATGATGTTCGCTTCTGCATCGGGGCTCCCTCCCAAGAACAAGCTACCATGTGCCTGTGCATTGAGATGCAGCAACAAACCTTGTAAGCATTATAAATCACAGTCAGGAGACATCATTCTTCAAGTCCACCTGATGGGGAATATGGAAGCCGTAATCAATCAAATGCAATTGATAAAACGAAAATGGGCTTGTTGTTTCTCATTTATTTTTGATGCTATCTTTCCGTATATACATTAAGCATATCATGTTCGGTAGGATTTTGGAGGGAGTGGAACCCTGTACCCACCCACCTCCTTCCAATACTGAACAAGCTTACTTCTTTACTCCATTTAGTTGTAACCAGCAGCATGTCAGTGAAATGTTTTCAGCTTCTGAGTGGTGAGACGTTGAGCTTTCCGTGTCATTTCAGCACCAGGAGGGGCTCTGAAAAGCCCACTTAGTCTCTGAAGGCATTTTTTCTCATTACAAGGGGAAATGCCAATGTGGCAACAAATATTAATGAGATTCAGGGCAGAATCATTTCTTTTCCATCGGTCTTGGTTGGCGATCAGGAGGACAATACTGTTTCCAAAGCAGAAGAAGGAAGAGGAGGGTTGCTAATGCTCTGTGAGAAAAGTTGCAAACAGGAGAATTCTCACAGGGGAAGGAAGGAAAAAAACAGCAAAAGGATGGAATGACAAACACGCCTAAAATGTCTTAAGCTTGCTAACATTTAAAACAGCTTCAGGTTTTCTGATGCCTTGTACCAACGCTTTGATCTGCACACATTGGGATCACACATTGCACAATGTGGTTTGGGTTTGAGATACTATATTACAGAGTCTCAGATATTATGGCTTGTAAGCCATGGTTTATGGCTTAGGGCATGGGGTAAACCCAGACCCTTATGAATTGTTCATAGCCCTGGATCAACAGGATGTGCAAATCCAGCTATTGTCTAGGTTCAAGCATCCCCCGAAACCAGTTAGTTTCGTCATTATTTGTTTAATCTCTTCTTTAATCCATTGCACTCATATCTAAATTCGATTTAGATTTAAAAGTAGCAAAACTTTTCAGATTTTTGAGTGATTAACTGGAGGCTGCTAGAGCAGGGAAGGAAAGGGAAGCAGTAGAATTTTAATTTTAATTTAGTATATTTAATTTGATCACCCCTCACATATAGAATACTTTTCCTTTCCCGCCCTGTCCAAAATGACAGTTTGGCAGCAGTTTCTGAAGGGGCCACGGGGGGCATCTCATGTGCTGACATAGGGACCAATGACTTCCATAACAAACCACAATGAAATGGTAACACACATACAAGTATGTATTTTTGTATTTGCATCACAACATTCGATCATCAGGCTGTATGCAAGTCTTCGATCACCCAACTCAAGTTCCAGGCATCTACAATTAGGTGGCCTTAGATCAGATATCAGAGGAAGGAAAGATACCTGCCTGGACAATTCTGCCAGCCAGTGGCTGGGTTTATACATTGTGCTAAACAAAGCTGAACTTAGTTTGATTTTGGTTCAACCAGCTATGTCAGTCTAATCACTATAGTCTTTAAACTCTGACTGATGGCATAAGAGGGGGGTAGACAGCATGGAGCTTACAGAGACAGTGTGCCCCTAGGCTCCGTGGCCGACCTGAACCTTTTTGTAAGAAGCTGATCTATAAAACAAAGTGGTTGGTGGTTTGATGACATCTTCCTCATTTTTAACCCTGTGTGTCTGTGTGTGTGTCTGTGTGTGTATATATATATATATATATATATATATATATATATATATACACACACACACACACACACACATACATACAGATAGAGCAGTGTTGTCCAAACTTGGCCACCTTAAGATGAGTGGACTTCAACTTCCAGAATTCCCCAGCCAGCCATGGAAGTTGAATGCTGGCTGGGGAATTCTGGGAGTTGAAGTCCACTCATCTTAAAGTGGCCAGGTTTGGACAACACTGACATAGAGTATATATATAATTTTTTATGTGTAAGCTACCTAGAGTCACTTGAATAGAGAAGAGCAGTGTATAAATTTGATAAATAAAATAAAATAAAAGTACCAGCCTTTGGCACTGGATTTATTGGCAATATTATCTCTGGACTTCAGAAAGGTCTCAATGGGGGGATCTAAGGCATGCAGGGGGGCTGTTTCCACCCCCCAACAAATCTTTGGACTGGACACATCTTCTGTACATATATCATATGCCATCCCACTGACCCTCTCTTGTTACCTCTGCAGCAGTGAATTGTATCCTCTCTCCCAGCACATATGCCTCACCAGACATATGGTCAAATAAACAGAACTTAGTAGGTGTTGCTGGCAATCCCATCTGTTGAGTTTGTCATCATTTTTTTTTTTTTTTAGGTTGAAATGAATTGCTTTGTAGCAAAGTTTGTAGATTTGTTCTCCAAAGGTGCAAGTTTTCGGCACCTCTGAGCTTTCTTTTATTTGCTTTTCTCACTAAATATTCATCAGTAACATTTAAGACAAAGGAAGGAGATAATTATAAGGGGAGAGGGGTTTTTTTCCCTCAAGATATTAAAGGTTAACAGAATTCTTGGCATTTGTGCCTTGTCAATTTCCATGCAATTATGCTCAGTTCCCAGAATTCGGAGGCAACCTCGCCTGTAAATGTTTGAGGATGGATGGTACCCCGGGAATTTAATTTATGAGATCATTTCTCAAAATTTTCAGATTCAAGCCAAGCATCTCATTTAATAGCACTGTTTTTATTAATATTATTCTTGGATGTGGTGTGCTGTGAGGGTCAGCCTGAATGGCAATCAAATCAAAAATAAGTTTGTTAATAGAGCAGTGGGTCTTATTGTACTTACTTAAGAATGGATTTGTGGGTAACCCCTTGTCCTCTAAAACAGAATCATTCTTCATCTTAAAAGATGAACATCTAAATGTCTTGACAGCTGATATGAAGAAATATCTCAGGTTGAATTCAGTCAACCATTGTTCTCTAATGGTGTGACGGTATGTTATTGTTCAGCATGTCTGTTTGAAATATCAATTGCATTTTAGCTTCTTAGTTTTTCCATGCTGACAGAACAATCAATTCTGAGTAATACATGCATGCATGCCCACACAGACAAGCATGCAAAGATCTCATTCACACAATATATTTGTCCAGACTGTTATTTGTTGATGAACCTAGTCAGTGGAGGTTGGAAACCATGGTGAATGGCTAGTATATTATGTGAAACCAACCAATTATAGTTTACTGTATGCAATAAATCATGGCTTAGTGCAATGTGTAAACCCCATCACATAAATCCTGAAGTCTTTTCCAGACATCCTCTCACAAGTAGGATGGTCTGGATCCAAATGTACAGAGCCTTAGTAAGACAAGAATCAAACTGAGTTTATAGGCTTAAAAGGTGATCCCATGATAGATGCAATGGGGGATTTATTTTAATAGCTTTCTCCTCATTTTACAATCACCCAGTTGCCATTCCAAAAACTGTGTCACTCAATGGGCAGAGATTTGGAGACAGAAAGTTGTTACATTGTAAGTCATGTAAATAATAATAATGATGATAATACTTCCAGCTGAAGATTAGATTGAATCATTCTATAAAAAAGACTTATTCTACCTCTAAATATTCCACTTCCATATAGAGGAACATTGGTTTGTATAGACTTCCTGGTGTAGCTTGAACTGATAATAGCCAAGAAAAACTTTATCATGTTCTGATGAATGGTTAGAGTCACACATTGTGCTAAGATATGATCGGTTTGGTTGGCTTGGCATATGTCGTGTGAACCAAACTATTGTGGTTTGTAAACCAGAGTTAATGGCTTAGCATGGCATTACTTGTTGAATAAATGACAGCTGGCTAGATTTGCAAACCATCGTGCTCAATTCACTTAAGAAATGGCTAACTGTGATCCATAAATCTAATCTCTGTGAATCCAGCCACTGTGGCTTATTTAATAAATCATAGTGGAAACAAATCATGATTTCTGTGATATCTAATGAATTAATCAAAGCCTGATTTTGGAGTCAATTGTACTTCCTTAAAAATTATTGGATTAAAGGAACTGGGTGATCCTTTATGATACCAGATAAAACAGATCCACCCAAAAGATGTGAAATACTTTACTTCTATTTCAGAAGTGGGGGGGGGGACATTTTCATTCCCTGAACACTGTGGCCTGGCTCTCTGTCAGGTTATTTGTCACTTTTACCCCTTCCCCCACATCAAAATGTATCCTTATTAGAATTCATTCTGGATTGTATTATTAAAGCATTAAGTTAATGCAATATGCATACAGAATGCTTTTCAATGACTGCTGGAGCATTTTTTTTTTTTTAGCCTGACACCATCAGGGTCCTTATTCTGATCAAATACAGATGGAGTGGGGAGAAGTACGGCAATGGGAAGGGTGTACAGAGTGAGTTTCAATTTTCAAAGTGTTAATATAACAAAGGCACTTCAAAACCAATGCAGCAGAATTCTGTTCCATTTTTTAAAGAGTTATATTGATTTGTACCAAGGACCGCAAAGATCAATCCTGTTTAATAACTTCCCCTATGGAACATGACTTGGGACATTTGAACCACCCAAGTGATTATCGTTTTTATTTAAAAAAAAATCCATGGATGAATATTTAAAGATTAAGCTCCATGCATAGCAGCTGCACTGAATGCATGCTAATTGTCTTGGTTTGCAAAGTATACTTAAAAGAGCAGGATAGCAATTAAAGGCACTCCTTTTGCTTAAAATAAGAAGCAGAAGTGTGATTTGCAAGGGTTGGAGATGAGTAGGTGGACAAGTCAGGTGTGTTTGGAGGACTGGAATAAAAATAAAGCTGGAGGTTGCTGAAGCATAGCAAAATGTAGGCTGGGGCTGATGGGGAAATCCCGTTTTTAAATGTTGCTGTTCATTTAAAAAAGAGAACAGAATCATTCTGCAGCACCCCAAACATGAGACTGAATCTTTAAAACAATGCTCCAATTTCTGTCAGCAAAAAGCCTGTGCTTATGTTTACATGGGGGGAAATACTTAAAACAAATACAGTAACTTCCTCCCACGTGCCTTCTAAAATAGTACAATACATTCTTAACTCAATTTGCTGCAGATGCACAGTCTCGGGCTCAGTTAACCTATATGGAAAATAAAGGGGATAGAATGGGTGGCACCACCCCAGGAGAAAAGACCATCTCAGTTTTGCTCAGTGTCTGTTGATTGAAACAGAAACCACATTCCAGTAAAAAAGAAAACTAGCAACCCATGAAATCTGGTGGGGTGTTTGTTTTGAAGTTAACAAAGATTTGATTTTTTAAAAAATGAGGAAATTCTAGAGAGGCTTGGATAGAATCTGTCTTACTGCTTCAGAATTCTGTTCCCTCTTTCTGCTAAATGAGTAGATTCAGCATGTTGAAGAACAGAAGGCAAGGAGGGCCCTGTGGTTAGGAGGGTGATGCGCTGTTTCGGATAATAGATATTTGAGACAGGAGCTGTCCTTAGCTGATCTGATCTGGTTTACATGGTTACATCTACCCGGCCCATCAGGACCGGCAGGAGAGGCATGTTACAAGTCCTGTCTACAAAAGAGTGTCATCAGGTGGGACCCAGGAAGAGAGCCTTTTCTGCCATGGTGCCCATCTGTGGAATGTTATCCCCCCAGAGGTTGGTCCTGACCCTCTTGGCCTTTAGGAAGACCCTGAAGTCATGGCTCTGCCACCATGCCTGGGGGTCCAGTAATGGTGGGGAGCTCTTACAATGGCTGCGTTGACCTGATGTAGAATGAATTCTGCTGCTGATCATGATTTTATGTTTTTTAAATTGATTATGGACAGTTTCTATGTTTGTATATTTTTATTTATTTATGCCATTTCTATAGCTGCCCATCGCAAGCCAAGTGACTCTGCTTTTTAACTTACTTTTTATTGTTTTTACCTGTTGTGAGCTGTCTAGAATCACTTAGATGAGATGGGCAGCCATACAAATTGAATAATAATAATAACCCCAGGTCCTTGGGAAGGACTTGATAGGTGGATAAAAATGCCAAATCCAGTCTAAACATCTGGCTGACTGTGTGACCAACGATTATGATAATGATGACGACGACGATGATGATAATCTTGAGCTTCTCAATTATTCCCTTCTCTTCAAGGAGAGTGCTCCATGCATTGTGCAACCTTTCCTGCACCCCTAAGATAGTCTAAAGGGGAAAACATCAGTCCGTTGCTCATATTGAAGTAAGATCCTAGTAGAGTTGAACAGCTGGGGTGTGGGGGGGGGAGAGTGAATGGGCACCATTTTGTCCTCCATCACAGGCAGTAGAATAACTTGGGTTATCCCTATGCAGAAGGATGAAGTAAGGCAAGACGGAATACAGGTGAAAGAGACTGAAGATTCTCTTCATAACCTTCGGAACTAGAGTATGTACAGTAATTTGGAGACAAGCTTTCCTAGGTGCTGGGCTGGACTTTGAGATTTTACTCATCCTGCCACTATATCAGGATGAGTAGAAAATACACAACAGTAAGTTCATTGTTGCGTTCTTCATGCCTGTTTAGAATCTTGATATTGTGTCAAAAAAAAAAAAAAAAAGGGAGGGGGAGAATGAAGGTCAGTGCCCTTAAAATTTCCAAGGGAGCTTATTGTTCATGCAAATAGACTTGCGAGGAAGGTGATTAGAATTGACAAGAGTGGTGTCCCTCATTTAGTTCCATGGAGGGGTGTGTTTCTTAAGTGAGGACCCCCAATACTCAGCAGGGCTAGACTAGAAGCTGACCGTGAACCTCATGGCAGATCCCAATATAAAGAAGGTCAATGTTTAGCTGACATATTGCAGATTTCTCAAATAGAGATTACTACCCTTTTTCCCTCTTAGCTTTCCAACAGTGCCTTTCCCACCCACAGTAACGAAGCTTTTAGAAGAAGAAAGCAGATGAGATGATAGATTCACAAAGATTAAGAATATAGGCGTTGTGGGTGGAATGGAAGAAACTGCTGAGCACAATGCTAATTAATGCATAACATTAATACAGCAATGTGTTTTTCCAAGTTTTTTTTTTTTAAAAGAAGACTGTTACAGATTTTTTTTTTTTTAACGTTCATGGCTTTTCCCAGAGGGATGTTGCAGTGTTCTCCCCCCACCCCCACCCCCAGTTTTCTGGATTCAAAAGAACAAAAATCTGAAAACTCCCAGCAAAACAGAGAAGAAATCTGTCAAGCTTTCCCACATTAAGCACCCCCTAGATCAATGGTTTGTTACAAAACAATCTCTGAAGCTTCAGCAAAGGTTTTGTGGCTTTTTCAGATGTAAAGATCTGCCAGTTCTCCCCCTTTTTGTGTTTGATAGGAGAACATCCGTCCCTGGTGAACCGTCTGTGATTTCCTCTTGTTCTCCTCATGCTAAATGAACATGCAACTCATAAAAACTTACCAAAAGTTCCTGGAAATGTTACCGGACAGTTAAGAATCTCTCTCTTCCTCTTTCCTTTTTCTTTCCTTGTTTTCTATTTTCCTTTCTCCCTTTTTCTTTTGCCCACCCATTTTATGTTATTTCATTTGCAAGAGTATCATATTAATCTGAAGAAAGATGTGCGTGAGAGAAAAGCCCTACTAATACAGGAAAATCCAGAATAGGGTTGGATGGAAATAGTTTTTCTTCTTCTAACCCCCTAGAAAGACAAGGGGGGGGGTCTATTTTACTAGAGGATTCCCATTGCAAACTCTCACTCCCTGGATTAGATTCGCACAACCCACTAGGCTAAGATGTAGTTGCCACATGTGTGACTAAATGCATTTGTGCAAAACTGGATAGTGTGCTGTTCATGGTTCAGTGGCAGTATCCATGCAACCTGCTTCCCCTGGTTCCAGAATGAAGTCCTTTTCTGGATTTGTACATTACATTGATCCATAAAATAACTAAATGGGCTCACCACCTTGTGCGGATGGAGCCCCTAACCTTAAATCTTTAACTGACCTGATTAAGCATGCTGTGTGATTTGGTTGTATGACCCCTTGGCTATAAATGGTTTCCATTCAGTGAACCAACCAATATACAAAGACAGCTTTTGGAAACAATGGGGCACAAAATACAGGAAAGAGATATCTTGAGCTCCTGCACATTAGGGACTGGGGACATGACACCCTCACTCATTCTCTGACATCCATAAGCTCAGGTTGCCTCTTCCATCCAAGAATATGCTAAGACGACCCACTCTGGATTCATTCACATTGCACTAAGACATAAAAGTAGCTAGTTGAGTTTGGGTTTAGCATATTATGTGAACTCAGCAATTATGTTAACCTATCTTACGTTTCAAATCTCCTCCCACCTCTGAACTTAACAGCTTGTTTTGTCCACGCTGAGGACAAATGTGAAGAGTATTGTGTTGGCGAGAATTTCAGTGCTGCCTATGAGCCTCTGTTAATCCCCAATGAAGATGTTGTTATTAATATTGAACTGTAATTTACTTACACGTACAATAACGGCTCTACTAAATTTAAATTAATGGGATTCTTGAGAGTCTTCCTTTAAAGCCTAATTGTGACTTGGCTACCTGGATGGCTTAAAACAAAAGTTATATTTGTCCTCTAAAGTCTGGTGACCTTGAGAGTTGTTTCCCACACACTTCTGTTGTTACTACTAAAGTAAAGAATATTAATGCTTTCCAGGCTTCTTTCTAATAGCCTTGCATTTATTCCAAATAATAATAAGAATTAGAGTAATAGACACTGTAGTAGTAGTAGTAATAATAGTAATGACAGGAACTAAAAGCAGTTTGCTGTCATAAATGCAAAGTGTTTTCTTTTGAATGGTTTTGGGTTTCAGTAATCATTGCATTCATATCTGAATACGTGTGTATGTGTGAGTGTGTATTCTGAATCTTTTTAGAAGTTTGTGATGCCTTCTGGACTTTTCCAAAACCCCCTAGAATATTTTCTCTCTTTGTTGCTTGTGAAATGATGCTTTTGTGAAGACTCTTAACTAGTTGAAAGGTATTTCTCACTCTCGCCTTTTGTCCTTGAACCAGCTGTAAACTCCTGCTTGACATATGTGTTAAACATCCTTCTTTGTTTTGAACATAGTGAGACCCAGGTTCTCTAACAAAATTATTGGTGGAACATTAGACGTGAAAAATTGAGAGCCAATGAGCTAAATCAAATTCAATGTGCTATCTTATCCAATCTTCTCGTCAGAATTTCCTATTCTCAGAACACCCTGATCTTTATTCCCTGTAATTCACTCTGCATCTCAAACTTTGTGGTTCTGTGATCCTCTGAAATGATAAATGTGTTTGTGTGACACCTCCACCCCGCCCCCCCACAAATAAAGCCAGTGATTTAATTGGTGCTGGGCAACAAAGAACTAAAGAACTATGCCATTTTAAATAATGACATTTCCATCTCTGTGTCACAAGGATTCTCTTGTAACTGCCCACTTCAGGCTTGTGCAGGGAACACATAGAGGGAAACCTAGAGCAAGGTTTGACATATTACACACACACACACTGCTTGTGACCTTTTGGAAGCTCCCAACCCAGTTTGAGACGCCCTCTCCAAAATTAGATCTATATTTTGCCTTTCCTCTGGGACTTCAAGGTGACATCCGTAGCAGTCTCCCCTCCAATCCTGCCCCACAACCCTGTGAGGGTAGGATGAGTTGAGAGACAGTGATTGCTCCACAACTTCTACGGCTGAGGGGGACAGATTTTGGAAGCTGTCTTAAACATCTAAACATGGAAAGTCAGATCTGTCTGCAAACCGTATTTCAGGTTGTCAGGGCTTGTGCTCTGCAGTGCTTGAAAGTGGTGCTTTAGCTTAAAGCAGAGCACCTCATTGAAACTCCTTTGCAAAGCACAGTGGAAGCTCATGTGCCTCTCATGAGCTACTGAAAGCCATGGAAGAGGATCCTGAACCAACATCACAGACACACCTGATCAAGGCAAACAGAACCACCTCACACAAGTCTAAGGAAGATTATGTTTGCACATAGATATCTGAACTACAAGTTACTCAAACTTTTTGATCTTCATGTGACATACTAAGCTATAAACTAACCACATGGGCTGGATTTCTGCAACAAAATGCAGTCACGCTCCATGACTGTACTCAGTGCTACCTGGCCAATCTCAGTACAAACTGAGAGGATAGACTTTGTTTGGGTGGAGCCTCCGTCTTTGTGTAAGAACTCAAAGCGTCCAAGCTACATCAGAGCCAAAAGGATGCATTGAAGAAAATGAACATTTTTTTCATTTGGAAATTAGGCCAGGCCACCTGTGGTCCACCTGTGCTCTGCCAAAGGTTTTTCCCACTGCTTAGATAGACAGTGATTAAAAAAAAAAAAGAAAAGCTCTCAATGTTTCCCATCGGAGGATATGAGATTTTCGTTTCACAGCTGAACTTGCCTGTAAGATTCGTCTTAAAGTGGCTGCATATTTTAAAGGCTTCTTGACTCTTTCTCTTTCTCTCTCTCTCTCTCTCTTTTGCACATGTGTATGTTTATTGTGTTTATTGTCTACAGATATTTTTAAATCCTGAAGCAATTACAGCTGTCAGGGGCAAGATGAGCGGTGACAGTTTGATTTATGTATACGTAGTACAGATGCAAAAGGAGGCAGGGAGGAATGGCAGGGAAATGGAGCAATTCTGGTAAGACATGTGTGTTAAATTGAATGAAGCAATCAAAGAGCATGTGTGATTTTTCCAGAGGAGAGATTGGCTTTGTTTTCGCCAGAGGACAGGAGCAATTCAAAAAGAACTAACCCTACCATTGATAAGATGAATTGGGCCCATTGGAACCTTTGAGCGACCAGACTGGTATGTGCCTTCGTCTGTTACCAGACAAAACTGGAGTTCTTTGTTCAAGTGACAGAAATGTAACGGTCCTCCCTCTAAATTCAAAGTGGGAACCTGTGTCCCTCCAGATGTATTAGAACTGCAACTCCCAGCAACCCCAACTAGGATGGTCAATGCTGAAGGATGCTGGGAGCTGTATTTCTACAAATCAGGTGGAGGGACACAGGTCACCTAACCTCATAAAAATGAGTGTCCCCCCCCCCCCTTTAAAAATATGAGATGCTTTACCAACCTTTCTACACACATGGAATATTAGACATTTAGGGAAACCAAACCAAAACATCTTTGGCTAAATTGTCTGGCTGGGGAATTCTGGGAGCTGAAGTCCACACATCTTCAAGCTGCCAAGGTTGAAAAACACTGATGTAGATCATCTTGAGCTCCTTGGAGAACAGACAAGGTATAAATGCAGTTCTTATTTTAGAGCTCACATGTGCAAATATTTGCTCAGTGACTTGCATCACTTATAAATCAGGCCACTGCATGAGACTGTAAAAAGGAAGCAGTTGCTCCTTTTAAAGTGCCCCCTAAATTAAAATGGAGCTATTAGAGGAGAAGATGTATGGTTTTGTGAGGAACAGCTTCTTTCTTAAAACCACCACCACGTGATATATGGAAGATAAAAATTCCTCCACAAGGAGAAAATCAGGATTCAGAGCCAAGGAAGAAACCAGGCTGCAAGACTCCCCATGGTTCTTTGTTGTACTGATAGGGGATTTGGGGAGCCCACTTAGTGCTGCACTACAGACACAATCAATAAACTCATTCTTTATGGAGCTCATTACTGTTCCCCTTGTCTTAAAGAGCTTCCAGTAACCCAGAGCAGAGCACTGAGGATACCTGGAAGATGTAGTTAATATTGAATTGTAGGAACCAACAATCTTCCAGAGTCATCAAACCCACCTGCCCTAAAGCAGGAACTTCAGAGTAATAATTCTACCCTTCCACTGCATGCAGAGCTGAATCTGCCAGAAAGCTGCCAGAAAGAGTTGGCTACACCCTTCCCATTCCATGAGGAAAACCAGCTGAGCTGAGAGTTCAGTTTTTCTTCATGGATGATCTTGGGATGGTATCTCCATCATCTTTGAAGCAGCAGGCTAACTTAGGAGTCCTTGGCCCACTGCTGTCTCTTGTTGTAGATTACACTGGCCTTCAGGTTTTGAGGATAATTACTTTGAATGGTAGACTTGGCTCTGGAGAGATTATTGGTTCAACTAACCTGGCCTTGCCTGGTCTGATTGACAGGGATTCACTAAGGTCTCAGTCATTTTCCCTATCTTTGATGTTAAAATGGTGTGGAAATTAATTAGGGGCCTTATTCATGTGAAGGGTCCACTGACTTGTTGAATTTATACATGATATTAAGCCACAGTGTGGTTTGTTATTAGTTAGCAGGTGTGAACCCAGCCATTAAGGTTTATAAACCATGATTTATATTTCAGTGTTTTGTGCAAAGCCAGGCAGGTGTGGTTCCACAGCAGAGTATGATTCATGGACTAGGTTATGCCTATCTGACGTCTGGAAAATATGTGTGTGTGTGTGTATAGTGGAGGAGGGAGATGTGCCTTCAAGTCAGCGTTGACTCTTGGTGACTGCCTGGACAATCTCTGTAGTTTTCTTGGCTAGATTTTCAGAAGTGGTTTGCCATTGCCTCCTTCCTAAGGTTGAGAGCACAACTGGCCCAAGGTCATCCAGCTGGATTCATGTCTAAGGCCAGACAAGAACACAGAGTCTTCTGGTTTCTAACCTGGTGCCTTAACCACACCACCAAACTGGCTCTCATATATACATACACATACACGCCATACATTTATATTTTGTCAGTCCGTATGAATATTCAGCACTCTGAAATCATGAAGGCCACTAAATCAATTAGAGGCCGCTGAGTCATTAAAATGGATGTATCTCAACTATTTGGACTGATTTGGATATTTTGTGCCCAAACATTTTAATGTCCAAATGCAATTGGGCCTGATTTGGAGATTTGGTTCCAGTCAGTTTGGTCGTTTGAACTGGATTGATTTTGGGGAGTGGGGGGAATTGATCGGAGGATTTCAACTGGATAGGTTTCGTTTTTTGTTTTTTTAATTACTTAGAATGTTGAAACTCAGCTAAGTCAAATACCTCTATCTTTTTAAAAACATGTTTTCTTTGGAGCCAAACTCAATGCATGAGGATTTCACGGAGACATCTATGCAGTTTTCCTGACAACAATGCAAATGTGGTTTTCTCCTGCTCTTTCCGATTTCCCGGGCTGGCAACAGCCCTGGGAATCTCCCATCAGCTCAGTTTCGAAGCAAAGACACGTCCCCAGGTGCTGCCACCTGGTGAGCCCATCCTTAACGTTTGCCAACGTGACGTGCTGCAGCAACCTTTGCCAACAGAGAGGGTGCTGTGCATCTCTGTCTGCACGTATATCTTCACCCAGGCACGAGCAGAGGTGGAGGAGAAATATCTGCAGATGTCTAGTCTTTCCAACTCACTATTTATTTTGCATTGTTTTTACGTCAATTCCTTCCGGTTGATTTATCGTTAAAAGCATTACATCAACAGTCACAGGAGACAAAATGACAAGCGGACATTTAAACTGTCTTGTCCATTTCTGGAGTTGATAATACCGATCGGCTGCCATTACGTTCGGTTGCCCTGGGAATGAATCGCTTCAGCTGAATCTGAAGAGGCTGCAACTGAATGTAAAGATCTCGTGTATATAATGTCATCCAGAACTGTCTGTGATATGTTCACACAATAAAACATAGTTTACCTAGCCATAAGTAACTGAATAAACCTCGGTAGGCTGGGTCTGCACAACACACTAAACCATAAACTGTGATCTGAACAAACCTCAAGAGTTCTATTCCTACATCTAGGCCAAACTACATTCATTTTTGTTTTATGTTTGACTGAATTAACATCTCACGTTAAAATCTAATGTGGTTTATTTGCAGATTAATGTCGTGCCTGAAGTCAGCCCCTGTGATTTGTAAACCATGGTTTGTGCTGTGGGTGAACAAATCCATTATGGTTGATTCAAGAGGTGCAATCTCAGAGAGTGATCCCGGATGGAAAAATATGGAAATTCAATTAAAGTGCATGCTTTCCCACTCCGAAATGTTCAAGGGCATGATATACTAGCATATTTTCTCCCAGGAAAATTACAGGGGAGCCTCGAACCACTGGACTGTGTGGCTTTCATTTTTTTCTTCCTCTTGATCAAGAGAAATGGGGCTGAAAACAAACGAAAACATCACAATGCTTTATTCTCCAAGGCTGTTAATCCACAGCCTTCCACCACTGCTAAAGCCCCACCCTTGGTAATCTTAAAGGGGGGGAATTGAGGAAATGAACAAGCTTGGAAAGACCCCATCCCCTCGCGACCCACCAGCACAAGCAATCATAATAAGGCTTTGTTGTTCATATGAAGTCTCTCCTCTGCCTGGCAGATTTCAGAATGCTTGAGATTAAGTAGCACAGTTAGCAAATGAAATAATGTCTTACCGAGGATGGGATGGCTCCGGGGATTAGTAATGGGGCAACAAACTCTTTTGTATCTAGGTCACCACTTTAGAACCTCGCAGCTCCTGTTGGTAGCAATTTATAATAAGGTGGGATGTCTAATTGCTAGCAGGTGTGCTGGGTGAAATAAATTAGCTACATTTTCTAACCCCCCCTTGTTTTTTTTTTAATCCTGTAAATGGATGGAAATCAGGATCTAAGATCGGAGAAAGGAGTAATAACTCCTAGTTTCCCCCCCTCCAAAGGATTTAGGCCAACGCTGACCATGTTCAACCATATGCTTACCCATGGTTAACATAACCCATGCTTTCCTTAACTCAGTTTTCTGTACTTAGTGATACACTGAGCCATAAACTAACCATATGCACAACACGCCATTTCAAATGGGCATTTGGTGAACTTGCGATGCGTCTGTTGTGTTACCACGGGCAATTGTAAAGGCAGAGATGTTCCTTACTCACAAGCCCCTGTTTGTAGACCCGGGGACAACTCAATTAAAGTGAAGCTTGTTTTTAAGTGAATGAATTAAATAGTACCTGGATTTATACAATATGCTAAGGCGTAATGAAATTAGGGTTGGTATGGCATTAATATGCTGTGCAATTGGTAATAATATGCTGGTTTAGTGTAAATATGCTATACATTCCTAAAAGTAGGAATGCACTTTCCCAAACTTGCGGAAGTACATTCAAAACATCTATTCTCTTTCATACATTGTAAACATCAGTGTCATATTGCCCCGCCTGGTCCCCTCCAGATGTGTTCAGTGCTGCCTCCTAAGAAAGATTGTCTGATGTTCTAATGTTAGAGTGCTCTGGGCATTTCTGGAGTCTTAATTCTTACACTATCCTATACAGTAACTTTTATCCTATCCTATCCTATCCTATCCTATCCTATCCTATCCTATCCTATCCTGTCCTGTCCTGTCCTGTCCTGTCCTGTCCTGTTTATTAAATTTGTCCCCTGCCACATTGTATGATAAATATTTCATATTCCATTTGCATGGAGGCAAAGAATGAAGCCTGCTGCAATGTCATGGTGAGGGGGCTGGATTCGGATCACCCAGATCCAGATCAAGTTCCCCCTGACCTTTGGGCAGGTGACTCCTTTTCAGCCCACTATGCCCTACAGCAGGGTTTCTCAAGCTTGGCCACTTGAAGATGGGTGGACTTCAACTCTGGGCTGGGGAATTCTGGGAGTTGAAGTCCACCCATCTTCAAGTGGCCAAGCTTGAGAAACGCTGCCCTACAGGTTTGTTGTTGAAGGAGCAAAGACTTCTGGGAGTTGGAGTCCACCCATCTTCAAGTGGCCAGGCTTGAGAAACCCTGCCCTGCAGGGTTGTTGTTGAAGGAGCAATGGGAGGAGGAAGGGTTAGGCTTGCATATACCTCTACAGACTGGACGGGGGGGGCAGAGAGGGGAGGGCTGGGATAACGCCATCGGGTTGGACAAACGGCAAGCGCCAGCGTCTGAAAAGTATTCGCAGAGGGGGCGAGAGAGCCGAGAGTGGGCGCCCGCGCAGGCCCGGGACCCGGCGGGGAAAGGGCGAAACGCCCCCCGCCCCCCGCGCGCCAAGGTGCGCTCCCGGCGCCGCGCGGGTTAATCCGCGCGCGCTTCTGCCCACCCGGCGCCTCGCGCTCCCGCGCTCCCTCCTCGGGTCCTTGGCTGAGATGAATGGGCGAAGGCTGGGCTGTGCGCGCTGCCTGCGCCAAGCTGCCCGAAGTGTCGGTCAGTGATGGACCGGCTGCCATGACAACCCCGGGAAGTCGGCGCGTGTGTGTCTGCGCGCGCCGGGCAGCGAGGGGGCCATTCCGGCACTGGGGAAAGCGGCGAGGCGCCCAGCCCGGGGAGAGCGCCGAGCCGGCCGGCTGAACCGGGCCCCGCCAGCCGCCGTTGTCCGTCGGGCGAGCCAGCCGCCGCTGCGCCACTTGGCCGGCCCAGGCGCCTCCCCGCTGCCCGGGCGTCCGCCGCGCTTCGCCCAGCCAGACGAGCGGCGGGAGCCGGCGCGCATCTCCGGCGGCTCGGAAGTTGAGCGGGGGCCCCGCAGCGTCGCTCCCCCGCCGGGAGGGGCCGCGGCGGGGCGCGGGGGTTGCGCTGCGGCTCGGGGCCGCCGCCTCGCCCGCGGGCTTCGCCGGCGCCGCGCGAGCTGGGACTTTGGGAACTCCGGCCGGCGGGCTGCGGAGCGGCGTGAGGCGCCGCCGAGCCCTCGCCTCCCCGGCCGAGCGAGAGATGCCTGAACTCTGAACTACGAGCTGGGGCCGTGAAGCTTGGGGCGGCTGGCCACTCGCGCTCCCGCCTTCGCCGCCTTCTTCCCCTTCTCCTCCTCCTCCTTCATCGTCACCTTCCTCTTCTTCTTCCCGGCGAGGCTCGGATCTGCACCTGTACAAAGGCGACCACCGCCACTGGATCTCGAGGGGCTCCGCCGCCACCCCCCGGAAGATCTCGCTGCCTCTCGCTCCGTCGTCACCCCCCCTTTTTTTTTTTTTGCTGCTTCTGCCCTTCGGGTCTGCGATCTGCACCGTCTGGGGTCGATATTCCTAGCGCTAAATAGTTCCTGCATCCCAGGATGGGGGTCGGTGGGGGCTTAGTCCCGCCCTGGCGGTGCCTAGTCGTCCTGTGTCTCAGGCTGCTCTTCCTTGTGCCCGCAGGAGTGCCGGTGCGCAGCGGAGATGCCACCTTCCCCAAGGCCATGGACAACGTGACGGTCAGGCAAGGAGAGAGCGCCACCCTCAGGTAGGAGCGCAGGCTTTGCGGAGGGGCAGTTTGGGGGGCGCGGGGAGTGCGGGACGGGGGGGCGGGGGCGGCCGCTGGGCGCCGCAGGCTCTGTGGATGTTCCGCAGGCAGGTCCGCTGAGAGTCTTTGCAGAGGGGGGCGTAAAGCAGAAAGAGTTGCAATCCGGCGACTCTTGGGGAGTCAGCGGTGGCTGCAGGCATGAAGAGGGGCTGGGGGGTGAGGGATGATGGGTCCGGTATTGCTCCCCTCTCCGCTTCTGACAGGCCGGGAGTTGGCACAATTCGGGTTTAGCGGTTGGGAGGTGTGGCTGGCAGAGGAGTGGGGAAAGTACGACGGACCGCGGTGGATTGTCTCCTCTGAGCAGGGCCGATGATTGCACAGAAAAACTAGGCTGAATATTGCTAGCACATCTCCGGAATGGGCAGGTCGGATGTTTGCTGTGATGGTGTGCTGCGAAAAGCACTGACCTTTTATGAAACGGGGGGATACGGTTCTGGCTGGAGAGTCCTCGCTGCTGTTCGCAGGAGGAAGCTGAAGTGGTGGCGTGCAAATCCAGTTGAGCTGCGTAAGAGTTTTCTCTGTTCTTGGAATGAGACTTCGGTAGTTCCCCCTCTTGAAACTTAGTGCTCCGATTCTGTTTTCAGATTGGCTGTGGCTGCTTGGCCCTTGGAAGGGACGCCTTAGGGAAGCAACTGTTTGGGGAGGCCCACAGCAACAGTTTGAGCCTTTGGAAAGCTGGTGTCATGTTTCCGCTCAGCACTGTTAAGCAATGAAATCCGTAATTTGTTGATACAGCAAGAATTAATGTGCTTAATGCACAGCACGGAATGATATACCACAAGGAGTTGCATAACCAGGCTACTAATGTAATACCGGCTTTACGCCACTTTAATTCTTGTGGGGTGGAATTTTAGATAGGTCAGAATTTGATCAAAATGTTGGGAAAGCTCGATGATGATGATGATGATGATGATGGTGATGATTTTTTAATTGTCCCAGAACGACAAAGAAAAGTCCTTTAGAAAGGAGGAGAAATGGTTAGGTCAGAGTAAGGCTGCATTCCTAAACTATCTTACTAGAAAGAAATCTCATAGAGTAGGCTAAAACTCATTGCTACTGAGTTAACATAATTTAGTTTATGTTAGCTGTCTGTAAAGGAAGTATGGCCAAGCTATGCAATGAAGCTTTAATTCTAATTAGACTGGTAGCCATGCAGATCAGAAAAAACAAATCCTAGTGATGCATGAATTGCAGATACAGAGTGAATATTGGGGATCTTACCTTTCTTTTCCTTCCACCCCTTGGAGCCCTAATAATAGATGATGTCAACTTCCATACAATGATCGATGATGATGACTTTTCCTATAAGCATTTAACAGCTGTTAGATTTGGGCAGAAATCCTTCCTTCTCATTCAGGACCTTAGGGTTAGCAAATCCCAAAACACAATAGAAAGAGAGAAAGGATCTGGAATTGACTATCCAGGCTTGCTGTTTGTTGAAATTATATATATATAGGGGGTTTTTCTTGCAGACGCACTTCTTATCGATAATCCACCATGACCCAGATCTTGGTGATCTAGGAAGTGGCATACAAGTTTTTTTTTTACTTGAGTGTAGGACAGTATTTCAGTTAGAGACTGTATGTTTTGCATACATTGTATAAATCTTGGGTTCAGTTCCAGGTATCTGTAGTCAATATAACTATAAAAATGGAGAAAAAGGCAATGTCATTCTGTCCAAGACCCTGGAGTACCATTGCCAGTGACTGTGGCCAGTGATGGGCCATGTAGACAGACTGTCAGACACAGTTGGGTTCACATTATGTGTTGAGCCATCTGGTTCCTGTGGTTTGGCCTTAAAAGTGTTCTGTGAACCCAGCTATTGTAGTTTGTTACAGCTAAGGTTTAGGACATGTTCTGAGTAAGCACAAAACCAATCAAGTGGTTAAATAATGGTAGGTGTGTCCTCTGTGGAAAACAAATCTGTTTTTATTGGATTTGTTTTTGTTTTGTGAAATAATGTAGTATATATTATGTATTTTGCAATATTGGATTTCCCAAGGAACAGAAGAGAAATGGGGACTCTCATTGGTAAATTGAAACATTCCCAGATGCATATGTTCATGCAGGTACACACACATATATAAATCATTTTTTTTTAATTATTGCGTTGTACCATTAGTATAATCTTTGGGGAAATTGTATTTTGTAGGGCAAAATGAACAGTCATGAAAAACAGTCAGGGAGCAGAATGAAAATTCTGATAAATCCTATAGTCGGGAAATATTTTAAGCCACTAGGAGGAAAAAAAAAAGGCTTTGTATAATTATGTAACTGAACATGAGCTGCAAAACCTGCTTCTGGTTGAATAATTAGTTGTTAATAGTTATTAGGCTTGGAGCTCCTTTCAAAATATTTAATCTAGCCTGAACTGACGTGGCTTATGGGGTGCAAGAGTTCTCCTTTAACCCTCCAAGCTTCCTCTAACTGGAACAGAGTGGCAGCATTATGTTTTCTGTCCCTACCCTTATCAAAAGTGATGATGCACAACAACGCACGCTACCCGAGCCTTCCAAACCAGCTTACAGACCAGAGTTCTAGCTGTTCTAGCTGTTGCTTTTGAATTAATCACCATGAGATGCTGTAATTCAGAGAGGAAATATGTGGCAGCTCTTCTGGGTCCTCAGATTAAGTTTCCTCCGATCAGCTGTTCCTGCACCCTCATTTCCATTCCTGCTCTGACATATTCCCCCTTCTTGTCCAAGCATTGCAATGCTTGTTAGCAGATCTGTATTCATGTTCCTTTCCAAGGTTCAGCCTCATGGCTCGCCCATTCCAATGAAATATTCATCTCATTTTGATGTTTGTAAAGTTCAGAGCCTGATATCTTTCTTCCTCTGAAATTATTTATTTCAGAACTCTGGACTATAAAAGTATAATGCTGACCTGCTTCCCTCCTCCTTCTCCTCCTCCTCCTCCTCCTCTAATTTCCTGGGAATTGCTGCATTTTGAAAAGGCCCAGTATGTGAGATGTTGGTTTTTACAACAGCAGAGGAATTCTTAGCTCTTATGATGTGGGTCTGGCCACACATTTTCACGACCACGTGTGGATTCAATGGATTTGCACACAACCTGACGCGCTTAAAGAACAATTGTTGCCACTGCTGGCTTGCCAAGGGCTGAATCCTATGCAAGGTCTTAAGGTCAGTGCTAGAACCAGATGAAACAGTTACAGACTAGGGATGCAATTCCCCCCTCCCCCCCCAAAAAATCAATGGGGGACATCAGCACCTGTTTGCAGTTCTTTAAATCAACTATATGATGATCCTGAGAAAAAAATTGGAAGCGCGGTTAGATCTTCTGCATCTACACATAGCTTTGGTTCACAAATCATGCTAAGGTAAGGTTTGCTGAAATATGGTTTATTGACTAAACCACTATTGGCTGGTTCATAAAGCATGTTGGCCTGGATTTGCACAACACCCTAAGCCATTGCTAGGCTTGTTTGGTTTCCTCTTCACACAGAATGGCAACCAACCACTTGTGGCTTATTCAAGAAAAGAGGGGATGAACTATGGCTTGGTGCAGTGCATCAGTCAGATCATCCACTGACCACGAGCCAAAATATCTGATTTTACTACCTCCATTCAGAAGGGGAAAAAGAAGTGCAGTATCCTGGCTGTAACCCTGAGTAAGTGAGTTCCATGCTGTGAGTCCTAGCTGGACAGCATCGTGGGCTATGATAACTTTGGGCTTAATACTGGATAGTTCATGTTTTCTCCTGCTCTTCTGTCATCTTTTGTGCTGATGCCTGATGAACAAATGGAAATAGGTAGTGCGATAATGTAGGTGTTGCGCTAAGAAAGTTTCTGGCTTTTTAAAAAGCCCCCCCCCCTTGATTTCTAGTAGAATTCAAAAGTCTTTTCTGGGTCTGTTCTGACATCCTTCTACAAATCATTTGTTTATATATTTCCTTTCACTGCTTCTGGGGAACTAAAATCAGAGGAGATCCTGATAAATAGTGAAGCCTGCATTTCAAATAAACTTGAGATCACCTAGGATATTCCCTGGCATTGTTTTTTGGGGAGGGGGGTGGGGGTGGGGGAAGGTATAAAAAAAAGTTTGTTGTTAAAGCAGAATATCAACAAAACAGAAAGAAGAGGGTAAAAGCAATGACTGAGGTGGAACTGCTCTGAAATAAAAGGACTGTGATATGCATTGGTTTTGAAAAGCAATTTCTGTATACAGAATACTCTGTTCCTTGTAGCTTGTCCAGGAAGGTGTTTCCCTTTATATATCTCCTGATAAAAGTGTGGGCTGTTTTAGAGTTGCCTCTATCTCAAGTCTCAAAAAAGTAATATCCAGGGCATAATTTAACTGGAAAGCGAGTACATTTGAGAACAAGTTACTATATTGAAATATGCAATTTTCTGGTTATCCTTCTGACTGATAACTACTGCATCTTTGAATCATGTGGTTCTTACTTTTCTTTGAGGAGTCCAAAAGTCTAGTCCTCTCTCCCCCTGGCTGGTAATCAAAATGAGATAGTGCTAGTGGTACAGAGTTGGAGCTATATAGACAATGTATCAGCTAATCAGCTGGCCTTATTTAGGCCCGGAAGCTAAGCAGCATCACGACTGGTTAATACTTGTATGGGAGACAACCAGAAAATTCTAGAGCTATTAGCTAGACCTGGGAGGTTAAAAAACAGTCTGGGAAGAAGGCAATGGCAAAGCACTTCTATACTGTTACAGAAAGACTTAATGGAGGTCTCCAAGAGCTTGGCTTAAGGACATCTTCACCATTCTTAGGCTATTTGTCTATAGTAGGATTCCATAATTTTTGCAACTCATGGTTTTCCTTGTTTGATTTTGTCATTCACAAGTTTTGTCTGGACTTCAGTTACAAAATTGCCTTGCAGCGAAGTCACTGGGCAAGAGGATCTTCTAGGAGGGATGGAAAGACCCAACTGTAGAAAGTCAAAAAGATAGAAAGTACAAATTTGTCAGTTATCCCATGGATTTCAATCATGTTAAATCAAGAAAATATGTTTACTGAACATTAGGCTGTGAAAATACCTTTTTAAACTCCCGTACTTCTTAACAAATTCCACTGAATGCAGTAGGACGTATCCCTCATGTGTATGCTTGGATTGTAAAGCTAGCTGCTTGAAATCAAGAAGCCTTATGGTGCTTGAGGAAAGGAAGACACCCTTTAATAAAAGAGAAGGTTATTTGGATGACAGGAAACTAATTTCTTGATTGACACAAAGATGCGATTAGAATAATCCAATATGACTCCATTAGAGATAATACAGCTGATCACCGTTGTAGCATGGGAACAGATGGTGACTATATTGAGATAAGCATAAGGTGCACATAAACCAGGTTCCACAGAGGTGGTTCTGAGCAGCCTTTGTGTTTTGATGTGGACCAAATCTGTTGAGTTGATTATTGTTGTGAGGTGCGCAATTAACTAAGTTATTGAAAAAGGAGGCAAAGGAGTCAATTTCCACTCATATTAAAGACAAATGAAGGTAGAAACTGATTCCAGCAAGAACAGCTGGTCAAATATTACATTTTCTCCATTTGAAGTGAGAGATTTAGACCACCTCTGAGTTTCAAAGTCCAGAAACAACCTGAACACCTGTATCTCATCAGAAGCACGTAGAGACAAAAAATTGGATTAAAAAAAGAAAATCAAGTTGAATATTAAATGTGTACTCTTACTTCCCACCTGCTCAGATATGCATGCATTTCAGGTTTGAGATCTTTTTAGAGAATTTCTCTACAGCTGTTCCTGCTCCAAAAGAAAGCTATTTCTCTTTGGTGGAAATAATATCCCTGTGTCCTACTCAGGAAGAAACATGTTCTGAATCATAATCCAGTTGTTATGTCAGGAAGAGATGGAGCAGGAACGTTGCGAATCGGCTCCATTGAAATTTTGTCGTTGCTAATGCAGCATCTTTTCTATCGTCTCTCTGGCTGGACGGTTCCCAGCTTGCGTGAACCCACAGGACTGCTCTTAATATGTGAAATTTTGATTTACCTTGTAGGACGGACAGAAGCAGACTGACTTTCCTCTTTGTACAAATGGCTTCACGTGTCATTATTATTCTAAGCCATTGCAAAAGCTCTGCTGAAGGGTAACATTTTTTTTTCCTTTTAAATAAATGTCTAGCTTTGAGCTCTGCTAGTGTTCATGTTACCAATTAGGCAACATGATGCAAACAACTGATCTAGAAGGTAGGGATACTCCAGGCACAAGCCAACTCTAGTAAATTGTGTGTCTCCTGTTGATCTTAGTGTGAATCCTAACACATTTACAAAGCTGTCATTGATGTTGAGCAAACAAGTCTTGAGTAAAGATCCAAGATAGGTTTGTTTTTATAATCAAAGGAATCCTAAGGGAGGTCTTCTCCAAGCATACTTTGAAATCCAGTAAGACTTAACTTTTGGATGCTTGCATTTTTGTTTTTTATTTTTTCAACTTTGGGGGCAGAAGAGAGTAACAAATCTGTCTGTAGTTGACTGTATTAAATTGGTTATGTACCGCTTCAGTTGTAGCTGAGCTTTCTAATTAGCGCAGCTCATATAATGAAGATTAGCAATGCCGGAACCCAACAAAAAAAGAATGAAACTGAAGCATCTCCGCTTTTCAGATCATAACTGTTGAGCATCTCTCTGTTAACAGGTAAATATTTTTCCCCACCACCGCTGTGTAAAAACTCAAAATTTCAAGGAATGAATGGAACATACGGCTGAGTGCCTGTACCATACATAAGGGTTCATTTTCATACTTCTGTTGTTGTTCTGTATTTCAACTCAAAACAAATGAAGCTCAGCTGCCCTCATCCACATTTTTGCCCTTAAGGCAGGACTGGGCAGTCTTATTTTGGCAGGCGAGAATGGCTCTGGTCCCATCTGGAAAAAGTGAGCTTGACAGATTTTCCTACGCTTGCTTCCCCCCCCTTCTCTCCCCCCACCCAAAACAGCTGCAGCCCTAACTACTGGTTCAGGGCCAGGAGATGTTGTGCATCATGTACAGAAAGCGTTCTAGCAGTTCCTTCTGTCTCCTTGTTCCTTTTCTGTGATCGCAGCTGAAATGGCTCCTCTTCTGGGTATGAGCTGGTGCCTGGTACTTGAACAGCCCTGGGTAAGCCTACGGAGCGACCGAGCAGGACTCTGTGTAAACAGCTCTCTTGGATTATTGTTGAGTGACAGCTTGTGGAACAGCTTGTAACAAGAGCCATGTTGACTCCATTTTAAGGCCTGGCATTCCTGTGCCATCCCGGAGTATGGCGGATCTAGCAACACAGTTCAAGGCCTGCAGGTGGGGAATTGCAAGTCCATCCAAGAAACGAAGTCTGATCAAAGGGGAACTTAAAAATAAAAAAGGCAAGAGGAGGAGGGCGGGATATATGATCTATGGGGAGAAGCTTGTTCTGCTGCAGTAGGGAAACTGGGGGGATGTCAGCCCCTTCCCATTAATATGTCCCTTTCAGAGCCAACCCTCAGTAGTTTAACTAACAATTCGTAAATAAACATGGCATTCTGACAGCTGTCGCAGTGCCTGCTATAAACACTCCTTTGGTCGTGAAAAGCTGGCAGCGTCACTGTATTTCCCCTGGAAGTTCCCCTGGGCTGCCAACTGGCTGTTGCACCTAGGGCTATCGGAGAAAACACATGGAGGCCAGTGGTGGTAGTGTGCCTAGGATGAAGATTATGTTTGCATCTGGGGAAAGCAGGCAGAAATATTTGGTAAAACTCTTGTGTTGACAAAGGCTTAGGAACACGTTGAGAAAAGTTTTGATTTTTTTGGTTTCCTTGAAAGTAGCCAGGGAATAAATCAAGGCTGGTCTTGAAGGGTCAAGGTCCATCTGCTCAGTGGGAATACTGTTGGGCTATTTAAAATACATCTATGATTAGCTGGTAATCAGAAAGGTTAGAATCTTTGCTTCTCTTTCCTTCCTTCCTTCCTTCCTTCCTTCCTTCCTTCCTTCCTTCCTTCCTTCCTTCCTTCCTTCCTTCCTTCCTTCCTTCCTTCCTCTCTCTCTCTCTTTTCCTTCCTTCCTTCCTTCCTTCCTTCCTTCCTTCCTTCCTTCCTTCCTTCCTTCCTTCCTTCCTTCCTTCCTTCCTTCCTTCGGTGATTGCTAGCCGGACACAACGGAAACACTTGGCTGCAGGCTTAGGAAAAACTGGAGAGTAAATATAACCAGCAGAGGGACAGTTGCAGATAGAAGGAAAAGCCACAGGTGATCCTGGTGATATCCAACTACAACATGTTTCTCAACCTTGGCAGCTTGAAGATGTGTGGGCTTCAACTCCCTTCATGCTGGCTGGGGAATTCTGGGAGTGGAAGTCCACACATCTTCAAGCTGCCAAGGTTGAGAAACACTGAATTACATAGTGGTTTGCTCCTGGGGGTCCTAATGGTGATTTATAAACTAGAGCTGTCAGTTAGACATGCTGTTTGCTTTCGGATGGTATCAGTGGATAAGGCTCAACGGGCGAGGTCAATTTTTAAAAAAAAGGTTTAATGGCCAAGTGGACACACTCTGAGAAAGGGGTCACCTAGGCACATATAGTCCAGAACTAGGACTGTTTGTTGCTAATATTGTGCATGGACATAAGAATGAGAGCTGCATTGAAGTAGGAGGGCTGCAAAGGGCCAGTATGTGAGGCAGGCTGGAGCAGCGGCTCCATGCATTGCCGCGATATATAGATGCCATCTAACTTTCAAATGCATCAGTTTTAGCAACTGTCCATTGCAATCAAGCTTTTTTAGAATCCCTTGAAATGGAATGACTTCAAAGGAACGCAGCTAACATCCACATGTTTTTTAGTCTAAATTCATCTGCATTTTTGAAATGTATCCAGCCTTTTGTGCTCTCTACTCTGTGATTTCATCAAATTCCCCTTGATACACTGAGCTCTAGAGAGACGGGTAAAGCGTGGCAGAAGATGAGTGTATTTGTTTGCTGTTACAATAACTTCTTCTAAGCTCAGCTCCCAGTCATCCTTTGCATTTTGCCAATGCTGCTGTTGGAAGTGGTGGAGATTGATTTTGTTCACCCACTCACCCATACATATACATATTCGGTACACAGGTAATGAATTGGGCTAGACATAGTTAAGAGGCAAAGTCCCTCACGCAGGTTGTGCTTAAAAAGATTCAAGTCCCAGATAAAGCGAGTGAGTTGTACGGATTGAGGCAATGGATTTTGCAAAAGATAGATTTGCAGAAGGAGAAAAAACAGTTCAGGAATCCATTAAGAATTGGTGGGGGGAGAAGAAATTGACTTTTTGCTAATGTTTGTCTTATTAGATAGAACTACTCTTTCTTTGTCAGGAGGGCTGTAGTGGGAAAAACAGTTTTGTTCTCTAAATCCTTGAATTAGTACCCTTTTTTCAACATCCCAGCAGTAACTCTCTGTCTAGCTAAGCCAAGATGTGTTTCAACTCTGGTCTCTTTAATAAATTACGGTTAGCTTCATTCTCACATTATATTCAGTGAACGATGGCCCACAAACTGCATTTATCTATTTGTTGTGCTGTTTTCCCATCTTTTATCTCAGAGCTTTCATGTGGATTTCCAGTAATTGTATCCCCACAGTGACAACCCTAGGCTGAGAGGAAATCCACTCCCCTCGGTATGTGAACTTGGGTTTGAGGAATGTGAACTTGGGTTTGTCCAGGACGGTAACCCCTACATTGCATTAACTTTGGGTTCACAGAACACACTGTATAAAAACTGAAGAAACTTCATTGTGCCTTTAGAGCAAAGGTATGAACTTAGTCTCTGTTCTTTGGAAATCATATAGCCTCCCACTGAACCAGCCAAAAGGCTACTATTTAAATAAGCTATGGGCAAAAACGTTTAAATGTAGGAACCTTGTTCAGATAATATATCAACACATAGTCAGGGTTGTCTTGCAGCTCTATATACATTTGAAACATAGAACTGGAAATCTTGCTCACCGCTACCATCCATGGGAAACTGTTTATACTAAGTCTGGCCATTAGCCCACCCAGTTCAATATTGTTGACATCAGCTGGCAGTAGCTCCCCAAAGCTTCAGGAGGACCTGTCTAGACCCTTGAACCCTCTTTATGAACCTCTTCCACTGAATTCTAAATTCTTCCCTTAAAACCAGGTTGATTTAGAATATGCAAAGCGATTTACAATTCAGACAGACAAACTAATAAAACCAATAGTCCATCTAGTCAATGATGCCTACTTTGGACGATAGTGGGTCACTAAGATTCCAGGAAAGGACTCTTTCCTGCTAGGCCACCTGAGAAATGCTAGAAGGGAACCATTTTGTATGAGTCACTGCAACCGTTCTTCTGTGTTTTCCACTAGGTAAGTAAACCAAGCCTAAGAAACAGGTGTATCTATGCTTGTATTCATGATTCCAGTCAGTGCTGGCTTATTTCAAAGCCCGTGTAAGGTAGGGATTAAGGTGCTAGGCCTAAAAGAGAACAATATTAGTCTAGTGAATAACAAGCATATGCATAAACTATCCTGTTACTTAAAAGAATGAGTGTCTTTTTTTAATCAATAAAATGTTTTTGTCTTCAAGAGGATGTGCAGTAGGCAGCTTTGAAGTCCAATATTTCACCAGCATGTTTGGAAATACTACAACTGTTATTATCAAACTACTTTATCCAGATATACATTGGCTATTGATCAAATATGACAGAGATACATTTCTGAATCCTCAGTGATGTCTCCCACCTCCCATTTTCAATTTGGTTGTCAGAAGTATCCCAGTAAAACTATATATCTGAAACACAACACTTTTTTTTTTCATTTTTGTTTCTGGAAAAAAACAAAACTATGGAATGGAACGTCTGATCCTTTGAAAGTATTCTTAGATGAGAATGAGAATGATTAATTGTTGATATCTAAGGTAGAGTTGTTTCTAAGGGGCTTGTTTTTGGTTTCCTGTCTGTCTGTAGCCTGTAGCCGACTGGTTGGCATTAAACATCAGATGGTGAATAGATTTTCTGTCATTAACTCTGGCAATTAGATTTTTTTCCTCCTTCAGAAAGGGGTTGGACAATCTCTAGAAGACTAGGCTAAGGGGAGGGGCATTAAATATACCTATTCATTTTGGAAGGGCCTAATCCTTGTGTTCCTCATGCTTTTAGAGTTGTGACTTACCTTGATGTAAGTCAGTTCAGGCAAGCAGTTTACTTGGTAGATCAAAGAAGACAGCTGTTCCCTGAGGGTAGTGAAGAGACAGCAGCTGGGCCGGCTGTTCTATTTATGATACCTTATTTTCCCAAAGTTCCCTATAATACTTCTAGCAAAGGAAGGGTTGCGCAGGAAGTGGGGAGAAAAGAGACAATATCAGTGCAAGACTATCAGCCCAAGAGAGAATGTATCAGCTCTCAAACTAACTGTGTGCCATTATTCTCCCTCCTCCTCACCCTTTGAAAGAGAACAATGGCCCAGAGCTTTCTCAGCAGATGGACAATGTGTGTGCCTTAACCACTTAACAACCATTAGCCTAATTTTATGTATTGGAGCCAAATTAAATAATAAGTAAGAGGCTATGAAAAGCTGGTTTGGAGACTGTGTTACTGCCTTTCACTTGATAATCCTTCTCATAAACAGATGCTCTTTCTTTAGCCTGCTAACCTTGTAGAGGAGTATGTATGTGAGTGTGTATATGTGCATGGCTGATCATTTCTTGGACAAGAAAGCTTCACAGTTTGCAAGGCAGGAAGATGGCAAATTCATCCCCTGGCAGTAAGAACTAGGAGGAAACATTTCCCCAAGCCAGTAGGTATCTCTTGTCTATTTACCTTCTTCCAACCTACAACTGTGTGCAGTGAGAGCATAACATTTGCACTCTTGCCCAATCTGGTTGAAATATGCCAAATGACTCATGTCACTCAGTAAACCCATCTGTACCCGCTAGGCACTACTGTGAACAACCCATACTAGTTTTGTACCATTGTTTCCAAATTCTACAAAATCAAATTTGTAGACAGAGGCCTAAAAATAATACAAAGTTAACAGTTGCTCTTCCCCTTTCTCTAGTTTATTTTCTGCATTTTAGCAAAATCTAAATATTTCTCTTTCACTGTGAACAGAGCCTTCTTCCTTTTGATGTGTCTTCTCTTTCCAAGGAAATAGAGCACTGGGTGGCCAGTGGATGATGTTAAATTAGGTGTTTGCATAGAATCATTAAAAGCACTATTCCTCAATATCTGGTCACTTGTGGGTCATGGAACCATAGTTTGTGTGTATGTGTATGTGTGTATGTGTTTACTTTGAATGCCATATTTATCAACTGTGGTTAAGCAAATAATGGCTTAACGTGCTGGGGGACACCAACTGTAATATTCCAATTCATGCATTATGCTGAAATGTAGGTAACAATCACTGGATTCACATGTTATGGCAGAGTGCAAGGTATGAACCCAGACATTATTTTACCACCAACTACTAAGTAATAAAGATTCAGTGCAGATCAGAAGGTCTGGTCTTGACGATGTTCTGGAGTGGAAATAGCTCATTGGGAAGATGTAGCTAGCTTCTCAAGAGAGTTGGTGATAATCCTATATAGTTGTCTAGTATCTCATTGGGCATTTATTTCAATTTAGACTGTGAATTCAGTGGTCTTGTGTGTGTGTGTGTGTGTTTGTGTCTGTATGTTTCTATAGAAGGTGATGGACGTTATTTCTGTCCCTTCTGTCTTAGAGGTCCCCTCTTCTTGAGTGAGCTATGACCTTTTCTCCCAGCATTATTGCTTCTTCTGTCACAGGCTGGTGATCTAATTTAACACCTGAGTCAGAAACTCCTGCAAGCCCCTTTCCTCTTTGCTGGCAGTAAACCCAGAATAATAACAAATTAAGTAACTATGGGTTATCATTTTTGACAGCCCAAGTAAGATAATTATTCTGCCCAATGCTTGGGATGACCCTGAATTTGGCCAGTCACTTCTATACTAGACCAGACCAATGAATTGAACTCCTGAAAAGGAAGGGTACACATATTGACAAGCTTACATGATTGTAAGAAATCAAGAGGAATAATTCATATAGGCCATCTGAGCATTTGAAAGGAAATGTAATAGAAATAGCAAATAAATATAAGAGCTTTAGCTAGAGAGGAAAAAGGGCTTGCAGGATTACTTGAAAGTCAGAAAAAAATATCCATTGATTTTATCTAGCAAGGAAATTCTTGTTTTGAAAGTATGCATTACAAATGATTGATCCATGGCAACAGGCAGTTTTCCGCATGTTTTTCATCCATAATAATCGTCATTCTGCAGTTTTGGGTGATGTTCAAAGCTATCTGCATGAGCTCAATAATCCCACTAAAGATTACAGGGATGGTTGGAAAAAAGTTCCATATGGCTGATTTTTTTATCATGGAGGTCTCCTCCCAATGGGATTAATGTTGTTCCAGAGAGAAGGAGGATTCAGCAATAGAATGCAGCTTTAACATGCCCAGAAACCCTATATCATCTGTGGTAACTGCACAGAAATAAGAATCACATAGGAGTTTCCAGCTCTTGAAGGTTCAACCATCTCAATGTGTTCCCCTGGAGAACTAATTAGGGGAGTAAATCCAAAACATTCCATTTTCATTGTTGTGGATAGACCTAAATTGGATTCAATATTCAATCCATAGATCCTTTGCCTTCTCTTTCTGGTTAGTTTCTAGCTATGTCTGATCAACTTAGTTTCCTCTTCCTCCTTTTCTTTTTTTAATATGAATCTACTAAAGATGTGAAAGAATTCAATACCCATTATGTATTATCAATCTGCCTGACTGAGCATGATAATTCATGCAATCTGTTAGCAAACATCTCAGAAGGTATTTTGGTATGCTAAGGTGAGTATTTAGAGAAGTTGCATATCCAAATGACAGTTTTGATATATCTATCTCTATCTCTATCTCTATCTCTCTATCTATCTATCTTTTAAGGCCAAGTGGATTAATAGTTGGATTCATTCCAAAATATAGAACTAAACTGAACATATGATTTTATAAATAAATACATTTTCAAATAGCTATATTCCCCAACCGTGTATGTGCATTTGGAGGTATGGAGGTTAATGTGGAAAATGTCTACTTTTTCTTCACTATTAAAATGGACAATTAGATAGATGTTGTGTTTTGTGCCCAAGATTGTATAACAAGATCTACTGTTGAGCTGTAGGGTTTCTCTACCTCTTGCCAAAGTCATAAATGTAACTGACGGGTGGAATTGTTTGGCTCATTACGGACTCAGCCATTCAGAATATTCAGAGAGGAATAACGATTAGAGACTTCAGGAGCTTTAGAAACAACCCTCTTTTATATGGCAGGGCATTGAATTGGCTTGTGGTTACTGGCTGCCTGTAAGTTAGAAACAAGGGTAGCTGTTCTGCCGATAACTTTTTTGCCAATGTCTGTGACATTTAAAACTGGTTGTGGAGAAGATAAATAGAGTAATTGGCAGACCGGTGAGTGAGCAATCGTGGACTTGACCTGCTGATCCAAATCACAGAGTTTCCATATCTCCTCTGCTAAGTTCATTTTTGAGAGAGGGAGAAAGAGGAAAAGAATGAGAGATGGAGAGAAGGGAAGGGGGAAAGGCCAAGGGAGGCAAGGAGACTGTGACTATTGTCACAGTTTCATAATTCTGTCTTCTAAATTCAGCCATCTCCTTATCATCAAAGCAATGGGAACCATGCTTTAGTAGTTCTACTTTAGTAGGAAACTCATCACTACCGCATGTGCTTTGTCTGTAGAAAGCCTCCATTTCAGTCCTCGGAATGGAAAAAAAAACAGCAGGTGTTGGAAATACTTCTACGTAAGGTGCAAAATAACAGTTGTCATATGGTAGACAATTCTGCATTGCCTAAATGAATAAACTATTTTAGGATTAGATAGCTCCCTGTACTCTACTTTGCTTTATTTTGTTTTCTCCAGACAGTGGCACATCTAATACGGTGCCACCTTATGAAATGTTGGAGCTCTAGTACAGTTATGATTTAGGGAAAAGGGCATGACCTACTGGGTCAGGCAACTCAGTGTTGTGTCTGAGGTCTCTTTTCTGACTGTCTAAGTAGACAGTGTGGTAGTGGGAAAATCTAAGGTTTCAGAAACCCTTAAGATGAGTTATTTGTTACATGCGATCTAGGATGTTTGATGATGATGTTGAGTGGCACGACATGCCATGGGAGGGGCTGCATTGTAGCTCTGCGTGAAGAAGACATTGCTTTACTTTATGCTCACTTCTTTACTTTAATAAGAAACTTGCAGATCAAGGCACAAGTCACCTTTCAGCATTTAATCCATTACATCTGTCTGCAGCAATTATACGTGCATGGTAAGAAGCAATGTTACATATACTCATTCAGATTTTTGGGGCACACTCATTAAGCATTAGAAAGGTATAAATTTAAGCAGCAACACAAGCATGTGGGGCAGTAATGATTATGAGGACTAAAGAACAACGAAGTGCTTTTTCTAAGTAAAGGCAATTGCTCATTCGGCTATTGCACCCTGGGAATCTTCTCCAGACCACCAGAAGTTTACTACATCATACAGAGACAGAGCAAGGATTGGCAGATTCATCTTTCTTGTGTTGTTTGATTCTGCGTTGTGGTCCTCAGCTGGCAAGCATGCGGCACAGGGAGTCCCTGGGTTAAGAACACCAGGGTTACAGGCGATCTATAGTTAAGAATGGAACCTATTGTAGCAAAATTCGAGTTAAATAAACAACGGTTGGAGTTCATTACCCAATACTACTTATACAGTATTATACAATAATACTGCTCTGGCTTACATACAAATTCCATTTAAGGACAGACCTTGGGAACGAGCTCGTTCTTAAACTGGGGACTACCTGTACACTAAAGAAGAAGCACATCTGAGTCAGAGAAGCTAAGATGGTCTGGCAAATCATGTCCCCAAGGGCCGACTTCCTCTGTAATCAAACAACCTGGGTGGATCTCAGCTTTCCCTCTTGGTTGTTGTTCTACATGAAGGCCTGCAGTACACTGAAGAAATACAGGTAGTCCTCGCTTAAAGACCACAATTGGGTCCGGAATTTAGGTCGCTAAGCAATGCGATGGTTAAGCAAATCATCATGTGACTGCTTTGCTTAGCAACCGCAATCCGGGCACTCCCAGCTGTCCTTGTTAAGCAAGAGAATGGAGTCCCAGGTAAGGAGCATGGGGGTGCCTCAGTGGGGTGGGGGAGGCCCAGTGCAGACCATGCGTGAGTTGGAAGCTCCAAGCTGGAGCCGCAGCCACCTTTGGAAGCTTCAGCCGCCCCAGCAGCCCTTATGACTGCAGGGGCACTGAAGCTCCCCCCACCTACCTATCTCCCCCCACCCATCTATGCCCTTTTGGCCGCCCTGCACAGCGGCACTCAGCAGCGCCAGGGCTGGGGCTGAAGTCGAGGTCTCAGCCAGCTGCCACCACCCAGGCCTCAACATCAGCCCCAGCCCTGCTGCTGCCACTGAGAAATGTCACCTCACGCCCCACACCGCTGGCCTTCACCACCGCACACTGTTTCCCAAGCCAGGCCTCTCATTGCTTCCCCAAGCTGTGTGTCCCATACCTTCTGCAAGCCGGCATTCCTCATTCCTTCTGCAAGACTGGGGAAATTGAGGCCTGGGGGCGGAGACAGTTGGCTGAGACCACTGAAGGCCTTGGACCTCTTCTTCAGCCCCAGCCCTGGGGCTGCCGCCGCAGAGTGCCTCCGTGCAAGGTGTCCAAAAAGGCATGGATGGGTGGAGGGAGATAGGCGAGTGGAGAGAGTTGCAACGTCCCTGTGGTCATTCAGTGCCGGTGGGCTGCCAAAGGCCCGAATTTTGATCGTGTGACTGCGGATGCACTGCGATGGGCATATCTTCGGACACAAGTCGTAAGTCCATTTTTTTTAGTGCCCTCATAATTTCGAATGGTAGTTAAGCAAGGACTACCTGTATGTCAGGTTCATTCTGTAGTTTCCTGCTCCCCAGCTGAGCCGTCTGTAAAATCAGGCTCTGATCCATATTCTGAAGCACTTTCTTAAAGTCTTGGCTGTAGAATGTAGGAAAGGAAAAAGGCTACTGATGCCAGGAAGAAAATGGTGCAGGCAGGCAGCATCTCCAGGGTGTTTCCATCATCCAGCTGCCTGGAGGCTTCTCTTCCTTTGAGTGAAAACACAGTGGAGGTTCTTAGACAACAAAATTAGGCTTTATAGGGCCAGTTAGAAGGACCAGAATTAGCTAGCTTCATTACCCATTCTGCAGCCTCTGTTTCTGTGGACTTCATTCTTCTTTTACTTCCTTCTCTTTCAGAAATCCATAAACCGAGTGGTCAGGTTTGTAATGCTAAGATACAAATGCAAATCCAAAAGTCATTTCTCTTCCAAAATTTGTGATCTTAAACATGTTAAAGGAAAAGGCAAACTCAGAATTCATACTCATGAAAAGTATATGAAGTGCATTATTGTTCTTGGGAATCTGTTTGCTAAAATATATCTTCTGCAAACCCATGGACACGATGTGCCAAACTACACAGCATTTTGTATGTGGGATTTGGGGAAAAACATTCCAACCAACAAAGAAATGAGACAAACAAGAGTTTGAAATTGGGAAATTGAATTAGTAAAGTTGTCCAATGCATAGCCAATAATATGGTTGGATGGTGGGAAGATGGAAGGAATATTTATGCACTTATTATTATGTTAATAGTTATTAGATTTATATCTCACTACACCAAACTGACTATGAGGAATATGAGAAGCTTGTCAACGACTGCAGCTCTCCCATTCACTTAATAGAACGGCCTCCGATGACTTTATGTCTATTTCCTCAAAATTCCATCTTATCTAATAAATGTGTAGGCAGAGATTCAATAGGTCCATAATCACCACTTACAGATATGCCTGAATAGATAACTCAAATTTTATGAGTGATAAAATGCTCAAACATTTAAACATCTCATGAAGACGGAAAGTTCAAGTACCTGCATCTTAAAAACATTAGTGTCCCTGTGCTGTTACAATATAGTAAAAAAGACAAAAGCTGCATTTCAATTTTTGAGGGCCTCTTTCTGCAGAGAAATACTTCTACAGGGATGGTAAAGAAGACGGGTTAGGACTTGTTCCAACATTTAAATGTCCATAAATATCTGTGAGAGGCCCGTTGCTGTATCTTGGAGACATCTTTGCATTTGTAGGAAAGAAACCTCTAAAAAATGTTACCGTTCTCCCACATCATCACCTTCACTGCCATAAATGCTATTTCAGATTGGTGAAGAGGATGAGGAACTATTTGAAGCATACAAAATGTGCTCTTGGAAATATACTATACAGTGCAACAGACATATGCATACATACATCAGGCTATTTCAGGAATCCTTGTTGTGGTCATACCTGGGTATATACCATACTCTAAGCTGCAAAGCCCCATTCCCATCTATGCTTAAATTTATCATTGGAATGCTGTATTTGTTTGTATAGAGAAGTGGGGGTGGGGGTGGAGAAGGAGAGGGAGGGAAAGAAGGAAAGAAATTTCCATAAGTAGGCTTGGGGGAAAACAACAACAACACAGTGTACTGCTGATTCCAATATTCTGAGTTTCACTTTTATAATACCTGCTATAGTCCAGCATCAAAATCTGAGTCAGAATCCAGCAACTGCCTGTTTTGTAAGTCCCTGGGTCAGATCTAAGGCAGCAAGTAATTTATCAAGGTATGTCCAGCCATGACACATCCCTGGGCTGCCTCTTGAACAGCATCCTAAAAGAGGCTTTCTGTGAATATGGCATGTTATATTGGAATTTAGAGCCATAAGACGAACCTTTTGAGATACCAGTACTGCAGATAACAGAGGTGGGAAGTCTAATTCCCAAAGTCTCTTTCTGTTGTAATGGTTGTAATGAAGTAAAAGCCAAAAGCAAGTAAGTGAACACAAAACCTGTAGCAGGTGGGGAGAGAAAAGGGGAGAAAATTATCAAACACAGAAGTGGAAGTCTACAAGGAACTGAATTGCTGCACAGATGGTTGTCATCCAGCCAACACACCAAAGAATCAGCTGTTGAAGGAATCCAGCATCTTCCCACATTCTGGCCTCTAGCTCCCTGACCTCCATCTATTGTTGGACTGCTAGAAAAAAGGCTCAGAGTATTATCATCCACAAGTTCATTGGGGACTAGGACTGAGTAAGAAGAGACAAGGTTTGCTGGTCCTTAGATTTGATGTAAGTTATTAAATAACTAGGATTTGCATACTGCCTTTTTGGCGGTAGGGTATATAAATTAAGTTGGTTTATTATCTCTCTTTCCTCTCTTTTTCCAATTTCCACTGCCCTGATTAATGTTGCTGATAATCCATTTTTATGTATTTATTAGATATTTAAATGTGATTTCATATTTTAAAGCCTTATAGTATAGTGCTTAGAATGTCAGATTAGGGTTGGAAAATCCAATTCAGATCCCCACTTTACCTTAAACTGTTCGATCCTGGATCACTTAAAAAGTGGGTTTAAACATCCTGCTAAGTCAAAACATGGTTTGTTTGGTTTTCTCTTAGTATGAAGAAAGAAACTAGAGTCTTTGTACACCATGATTTATGGCTAGTATTATGTGTAAACCAGGCCACTATGGCTTATTCCACAAACTGTGGTTAAATTAAACTATGAACTCCAGCTGGAATCAGTCTGACCCACTAGATCATCTCGAGAAACTTCTTATTGTTCCACACTTCTAAGAGATGAAGTAAGCTGAAACCAGAAGTTGTTGCTTTTCCATGGTAGAACTGGGGCTCTGGAATAGTCTCCTAGTGGAGATCAGGTTGGTCCTGCCTGGTTGGTTTTCAGGATGTTAAAAAGCAGAACTGTTTTGTAGAGCACTTTAACTGAGTTCATGGACCGCACCATCTTTTATTCCTTTTTATTTTCTTTTACTTTGCTGGTAATTCGGTTGTATCATGTCTTTTGGTCTGGGGTTTTTTGACTGATATGCTATTAGTATTTTTCATCCTATCACAGATATTTTAATTTTGTTTTATATTACATACCATATGAACTGCTGAGAGCCATTAGACTGCAGCAGGATATAAATGCAAAATAAGTAATAAACCATAGTTTAGCATGTAGTAGAACCCATTAAATTGTGATTTATTTTGTAAGATGTAGGGTTTTTTTTAAAGCCATGGTGATTTGCAAACCTGGTAAATGGGTCTGTTGGCATGTTGATGGCTTGAAAAAGAGTTGGGAGGCAAATACTAGCTTTCCTCCAGTATAAAAAAGCTTTCTTATCTTGCCTGCTGGAGGCAGTTCTTACTCAACCTCTTAATGGCTTTTTACAAGCCTGGGTTAAATGCAGAGACCTCATGTAGCAGGCATTTGTTATATCAACACATACTCATCACTTTCCTTGGAAGTCTTCCACAGCCATTTGGGCTGTTACCAAGTTCTGTGCCTGAGTTTGCAGAAGCTGTCATGACCTCTACTATAGGCTTTAAGTGGATGGTTAAGGCTTTAATGAATGGAAACTGCAGGGTTTGTCACGATTCTTTTGCAATTCTTGACAAGCTAACTTGCCTGTCTGGTTTTCAGCAGAGGGAAAAGCAGAAGCCTTGGCAGCCTCTAGAGTAAACCATAAGGTCCTAGCACACTGCATACCAACATTAAGTAGCGAATCAGTGTAGTGCATAATATGCGAGCCATCATCCAAGGCAGTCATGCCATCTTTTGCTGGATCTCTATGAACATTCTGAGATGGTGTCTTCCAATCAATTTAATTTAATTTAATTAGACCCCAATTAAATTTGACTATGGCAGGTAAAAGCTATATATCTGATACTCCTAGGTGTTATCCTCAAATGTGCATATTGCCTGTTTGGTGGGGAATGAAGCACCACAGCATTACAATGGCGGGGTATTGATGATCCTCAGGACTGAGGCCATGGTGGTACAGACCTGGCTGACAGTCTACCTAGCAAAAAAAACCCAAAAACCAAAAAACTACCCATTGGTTGGACAAGCTAAGGAATATAAAACAAGGTAAGCACATGGGAAGCACAGAGGTAAGTTGATGTGATGATGTACTGCCATGCTGTTATGGATCATGAGATAGCATTGTAGTTTTCACAGTGAAAACAAGTTCCTCAAAATTAAAAAAGGGAAACTTGCCACCAGTTGCATTCTACCTGTGAAATATTGGATGGCAGAAGGAATACAGTTTTTCAAGACCAAATTTTTCTTTCTTTCTTTTAAAGGCTTTGCCTTCTAAATATATACCACAATCTTATGTTTAAGTGTATTGTTTTAAAATTGCCCATTCTTTTTTTTTTTAATCATTGGTAACCACTTTTTAATCATTGGTAACCACTGGTATCAGTGGTAGAGTCCTTCAAGTTCCTGGGTTCTATACTTTCCCAAGAGCTGAAATGGACGCTTAACGTTAAAGCCATCATTAAAAAGGGACAGCAAAGGATGTTCTTCCTGCGGCAACTTAGGAAGTTTAAATTATCCCAGGAGCTCTTGGTACAGTTTTACAGGGGAATCATTGAGTCTGTTATCTGTTCCTCTATAACTGTCTGGTTTGATTCTGCAACCAAACAGGACAGACTCAGACTCCAACGGATAGTTAAGTATACAGAAAGGATAATTGCAACCCGCCTGCCTTCTATAGAAGATCTGTATACTGTGAGGGTCAAAAGGAGGGCAGAAAGGATATCTGCAGACTCTTCCCATCCTGGAGATAAACTGTTCCAACTTCTTCCTTCAGGACGGCGCTACAGAGCACCTATGTTAAAACATCTAGATATCGGAATAGTTTTTTCCCTTGTGCCATTGCTCTGTTAAACACTACATGACTCGATATGTGCTGGAAAGTGGCTTCTCCCTTTGAAAAAGTTATTTTACTGTGTAGTGTTATTGTTTATTATTTTTCTGTTGCTATCCAAATGCACTGTTGATCTTGCTGTTCGTCACCGAAGACAAATTCCTTGTATATATTTTATACTTGGTCATTAAAGTATTTTGTATTTGAATTGTATTGTATTTGTATTTTAAAAGCTCTGTGTGCATGTATGACATAACAGTACCAATGATGTAGAAAAGAGGACATCCATCCATCTCCACTCATCTAAATTGCTAAATTCCATGTGCGTTTCCTCAGAGGAAGAATGGAAACTGACATTTTCAGTTCTACTTCCAGTAAATGAACTTGGGAAAATAGATCAAGCTCCAGGAAGAGGCAGACTTTGCAAGACTACCTGGAAAGTTAGCTTAGTTTGACTAACTTCTTCCAAAAACTCTTGAAAAAAAAGAATAGCCCTTGGAAGACATTTGCAGCTCAAGTTAGAAGAGGCTTGAACCCATGTTTTGAGAAAGGCAGCTCCCTTTCCAGAGGCAGATACAACATTGATGCCAATCAACCAAGGGTTAGAACATATTTTTGCAAAACCCAGTCAATGGCTTTGATACTGCCCAACAGTACAGCTCAGTAGCGTAACTCAAAACCAAGCAAGAGGCATCTCACCTTGTCAGAAATGTCTTGGGACTTCAGAAGAATGAGTGGAGTTTCCAGTTAGCCTGCTGGGGGTGCCTTGAACTGGGTGGATATTGGAAATGGAAGCACAGAGAGGCTGCAGACTTCACGCTTGATGCTTTTCCTGATTGGTACTAAAAGGGGGGAAATGCATTAGAGAGAGTTTGTTTGATTTTGAAGGGTGCCGGCATGCCAATACCGTCTCTCTGTTTTTCCATTTTATTTTTTGTAGCTGAAGTTCTGTAAATTTTTTATGAAGCATTAAGACTTTAGAGATTTTGTCTTTCTCAGGCAGATTTTATGAAGCCAGGGTCACCCTTTCTTCACATAGCTAACCTAGTTCAGTGCTTTTTGGAAGCTAAAAACGTTGGACACGTTGAGCAGGCTTGGAGAACTGTTCCATTGGAAGGGGATGGAGGGCAGATTGCTTGTAGCACTCTGTGGTGTTAAATTAGACTGAATTCCCTTGCATAGTTAAGAGATGAGCATCTCTGCTCAAACAAACAAGAAATATAAAAAAAGGGTGAGAACCGACATTGAAGAAATAGAAGTAAACAGACAAGGTGATTAAAGCCGCATTTCATAAATTAAATCCTGACCTCAAACATCCCCCCAGCCTTCTTTCCACTCACAGTGAAAAGCCAATTAGTTTTGCGGAAAAAAAGAACATGTGAAGAATGTTTATCATTATCCTCTTTTTACTGTCTTCCCTAGTAACATGTGTCTGAGTGACAAATTGATCATTTGTGAATAAACAGCGGGACATTTTTTCCTCTATCAAGCTACAGTATTTAATGTCATCTCCTGTGAACAGAGGTCATAAAAACATGTAGCTAGTAGTAGAGATGGCAAGCTCACGTGGGCGATTACAGTTTCCTGAAACTAGCCTGTATAATTGGAGAGGAACATGTGTAGTGTGGCCATAGCACTCAAACAATCCTTCTAGAACATAATCATTTCTGGTCTAGAGTGAGTTGGATCTTATTGTTGCTTTGCATGATTTGCGAATATGTCTTAAAACATTGCCAACACAAATGGTGTAGACTTAAACTTCCTCCTGGTCTTGATAATCTCAGTCCTAAGGAGAAGGCCCAGATGTGTGCTTCCCCAAGATGCCTCAGTATATATATTATAATTGTGCCCAGTTTACTGGGGTCAACTGCGTCCAATGTTGCATTGACCTTCATGCAAATAGCCCCACAGTCATAGAACTTAAAAGCCACATTATCACCTCCTTCCTGTATCGTTTACCCAGAATATGTGCTGTCATTATACACATTCTGGAGAAACTAGGAGCTGTATTTCTCCTGGATTTTGTCTCTAGTCCACCACTGCCCAATAGTTTCCTATAACTCTGAATTTCAAACAAAGTTGCTGATTACTTCTGATCTTGTCATGGAAAAATTCCCAGGATAGAGCTCTGAAAATGACAGTACCAGGAAGATTGCAAAATGGATGACCTGTGTAATGAAACCTTGGTGATAATGCTTCTTCTCAGAATGGACATTTGAGAGGCGAACAAAATGGTTTTTCTTTCTAATTTATAAGAGAAGGAGAAAGGAAGAGGTTTATTTCAAGTCTCTTATAAAAACACTGTCTTCTCATTTTTCCCAATGCGCATCATGGGAGCAAATTACAAGACCTCATTCATGGCAGATGTAGTCTGTGTTGGATGAGTCTCCAAAGAAGTAAGAAAGGCTTGAACTATTGTTTTTTTTTTAATCTTGGGGAATGGCTACATTGCAGGCTTCTTCTGAAAAGAGATGTTTTATTTTTTATTTTTTTACAAACTCAAGGAAGTTTCTTTGGATTGAAATGTTTTGCAACTTAAAAGTTTCATAATCTGTCTGCAAACTGATGACAGAGTTCAAAATAAGAAGTCCAAATTACCCAAATTCATGCAGGAGGGAGTATCATATGAAAATACATGTATGATTTAGAGTTTGTGGCTGCTATTTCTTATTTTTCTAATCTCGTGATAAATTGTTGTGCAGTGCTTACCTTGATGACTGTTCAAAATCTTCATTTGATAATGGAATCAGTGATTCAGTAAATAATTTACAGTAGAATAGTTCTTGTAGAACCTGGACTTTGCAGGGGCTGTGAACATATTTTCTGACATCTGACAGAACAATAACATAAATTGACTATTGGTATGATTCTGCATAGATGACTCTTATTTTCCTACCAATTAAGACATCAGTCCCCAAGCCTGTGTCCTCTAGATATAATATATTAGACAACATTTTCTGAATATACTATTTGTCCCTTCTAGGTGGACATTCTGTGAGTTATTCTCTAACACATCTAGTGAGGCACCAGATTAGAGAAGGAGATTCTTTAAGGCATCTCGCACCACTCAGGTACAGGTACAGAGGTTGTAAGATAGTTTAGAAATGGAATGAATGAATGAATGAATGGTTGCTAAGAAGTGAAGAATTCTTAACTGCTTAGACAACCCTTCCAGAACAGCTTTACAATGGGCAAGATATAACACTGATGACTTCAAGACCTTTTTTAAGGTTTGATTTGAAAAAGAGTCTTGATTTTCAGAGTTGTAAGTCATACGACAAATTATCCAATTTTTCTTATCTAGACCTTGATACTCTCAGTGGATTTTAAACTCTTGATGCTTACTGTCTTGGTTGTATTTGCGGTCAATTCTGCAGCAAAATACATTTGAATTATTTAATGGTACAAGAAGAAACGTAAAGCCATTAGTGGAGGACGTGTCTTCCAAGAGAGTTCAAGATTTTCTGCTCTACTCCTTTTTTTAAAAAATCCTCAACTGCTTTAATGGGGGGAAAAAAAAGATGTTGAGTTAAGAATGTAAATGGCAGTGTGAAAAGGTAACTGGAAATGGGTCAAGTACTTCGCTTTCCTACCTTTAATAAGGTTGACATCTTTGAATTATTTACTGGAATAGAATCAGGAGCGTAAATTGTAACTGAGGGTGAGGGAGGGAAGGAGGATAATGGGAAGAGAAAGTTTGAAATAAATAGTAGGGATTTTATTTAATTTTACAGCATAGGGCAACCATTTTCTTGCTCGTGCATGGCGACATTGGTTCACTGACAGGGCAAAAAAAAAAAAATGTTACAAGTGTTAAGTGCTCAACTAACACCAATAGTATGGCAAGTTTCCCTAGCAGTTTGCATTCTTCTCTTGTTTAGAAATTGTATAAGTTCAGAACTTCCAGAGAGGTATGGAGAATGGAAGATGGCTCTGTGAAAGCAGAGCCAATGACCGTGGCAAAGACCAAGGAACCAGTGAGTAGACTGCTTCCTTGGAGCCTCTCTGGATAAGGAGAGGACAGGAGATCTCCCACATGTGCTCTGGGGCAGCGGTTTTCCATAGGTTTGAGCACCGGGAGATGACAGGCTCAGCCATCTTGCTTGCAACTGTGGCAGAGTCTTTTAAAGGACACTAAGTTCATAAACCTCACTTTCTAATCACTTTTGGAAATTTCCTATTAACCATCTTAAAGCTATTAGAGACCTTCAGAGTGACAAGTTTGAAAAGTCTTTACTGGGTGAGTTTATCTTCAACACTGAACAAAAGAAGAATTAATTATAAGCTTAAGATGTTAAAGAATTTGAAATAAAGAGCAAAAAGCTAAATAAGGTTTTGATCTAAGAAAGTTATAAATGGATTAAGGGTCCAGATAAATTTGGAATGTTGACTTTTATGGTAAGATTTTGGGATTAACTATAAAAAATAACTTCTTGTGGGAAACAGACCTATTTTGGCTGTCCTGGCTATTGCAAGTAATAACAAAAGATAAATGATGATTTTAGAAACTGGACACTAGGGGGGACTAAAGTTTTTAAGCAGAAGAAAAAAATACAAGCCTATTCTTGATGTCAGTTAATACTGGGATTTACAAAATGACACACAACACTATAATATCAGAAACATTAAGGGAGATCTTTGAAGAATGGAGGCAGAAATTAGTAACTACAATATCAGCATGGTCAGTAATGATGTCTGCTTCTGTGGATGGACTATGTCTAAAAGTTGTTGATGAAGGAATGACAGATGTGGAAAAAATTTTATCTGACAAGATAGAGAAAGTACAGAATGTAGAACTACAAATGACAGGCCAAGGGAATGATTCGGAAAGTAGTGTTTAACTGGATATACAAAAGAAACTGGCTGAAGTTTTAAAAATTAAAAGGGAAATACAAATGATAAACCAAGAGGATGACCTGGAAAATGTTTTCTTATTGGATCTACAAAAGAGGCTTGTTAAAGCCTTGAAGATACCTGTGCAATGGGATAAAGAAGAAATGAAGAGAAATCAAATCCTAAGACAATATTTGAATGAACTGAAGATTAAGAATGTTAGAAGTAAAGGAAGGAATATAAAGTTGGTTTATTTGATCACGGTTAAAATAAGACATTTTTTGCAAAGTACTGATAATCCTTTATGGACTTTTTGCTAACACCAGGATTGAAAAGTTTATGTTTATGGATTTGCTTATAGATAAGGGTTGGGAAATGGGATGAAGAGTTATCTGTTTAACCTTATAGAGGGTGAAGAGTTATTAAATTTGTTTATACTTGTTGTGATATAAGTTGGAAATCATATATATATATATATATATATATATATATATATATATATACTTTATTCTTTTCTTTTTCCTCTTTTTTCTTTTTCTTCTGTACTTTATTCTTTCCATTTCATTCTCTTCTCTTTCTCTAAGTTTAGTTTGTATTAGTATTTACTATTGTAATAACAATTCTTAATAAAGGTTATATTTTTTTAAAAAAAAATTAAGTTCACATGAAAATCTTGCTGAGATTTTGATGAGTTGGGGTTGGAAGTTCCTGGGCCCAGGAGCTCTTTTTTGTAATTAGCTAAAAAATGAATTTCAAAATAATTCTAAATGTAGATGATTTTTTTGCCTATATATCAGTGTTTCTCAACCTTGACAACTTTAAGATGTGTGGATTTCAACTCCAATGCTGGCTGGGGAATTCTGGGAGTTGAAGTCCACACATCTTCAAGTTGTCAAGGTTGAAAAACACTGATATATATCATACAAAGGATGCCTTCCTAAATAAACTTGGAGAATGGGATAGAAGTCCTAATGAATGTTACTATCCTTGGCCTTAGCAAACATAGAATAAAATGAATGCATGGAATAGAACTGAGAGTGGCATTTTGTAACACTTGCTTGTCTGCCTTTTGGATTCCAATCTTGGATGATTACACTAGTCTTGATAAAATATCTGAAAAAATGGCACCCAGATAGCTGACTTCAAGTGTTTCAGAATGTAAGGTATGCACCGTACCTTTCCTCCATGCACAGTAGTATTATTAACCAAATGTGTGGCACCCAGGGAGTGAGTAATTTCATTGGTACATCTTGCTTAGATAGACTTGCCAAATATGGTCTTCTCCATATGTCTTGGACTACAATCTAAGTAGTCCTGAGACTGGCGGGTACAAACTGAGGGAAGGGTGACTTATTGAGGGTCCATTTTAGATAGGTGAGTGGGTACAGAGCAGTGTTCCCTGACCTCAGTAACTTTAAGATGTGTGGACTTCAATTCCCAGATTCTGGGAGTTGAAATCCACACATCTTAAAGTTACTGAGGTTGACAAATGCTGGTGTAGAGAGCAAGGAAGATGCAGGAAATGGTTCAGGCAGACAACTCCCTAATTCACTGGAGTATAAGAAGGGGAGGAGGTATAGTACAATCAGACTTGCAATATTCAATTATTATAGCCAATCTCAATAAAAGTCATTTTAACCTTCCTGCAGAATTGATTTCCTGCTCTGCTCTACCTAGTGTGGGACCCAATTTTGGTTTCATTAATAACTTTTTATTTTCTGAGATATTTAATGCCTGATTTAATTGCTGCTATAATTTTATTGGAATTTGTTTTGCACTTGAGATCTCAAACTTCTAACTTTAATGATATTTTTTATTATCATTTGCCCCTTTTTTTGGTGATAAGCTGTTTTTATTGTCAACTGGCAACACTCCATCTGATTTGGTGGTGTGTGTATTTTTTTTTTAACAGAGAAGCCGCATTAAAAGGTTTTAAATAAAATTATAATCAGGGAGTTGAATGAAATTCTCTACTTGATATATATCTTCAAGAAATATCTTAGCTCGGACTTTGAAGCTTTCAGAGATAAGAAACTAGTTCAGCTTTTAGATTACCTACTCATTGATCAAACAAATTATTCTGTCTTTTTTAAAAGCACTTGATTTACTCTAAGTGAATTCCTTTTAATTTTGCTTTTAACCCATATTGACTCAACATGACAGATACAAGGAAACCTGAGAGGATAGCATATTGTTCTTTTCTTTTTTGGCTAAATGTATTTAAATTGTCAATTTTAAGAAAGATTGAAATACATCAAAGGTTTTGGTTTTTTCTGTTTCTTTAGATCTTCATCCCAGATTAGAACATAGTTATAAATATTGGTGAGGGTGCAATAACCCCACGCAATAGGTTGACAGCAACTCTGAGGTTTCCACTTCTTATAACTGCACTTGGGGGTTTAGAAAAGATTTTTTTTGGAAATGGGGGTATTGAAAGCCTGCTGCCTTTTTGTCCCACTGTAAAGGGGTGATATTATATCACTCAATACTTCCCCACCTTTCTAAATGTGCTGCACAGAGAAATACAAAGTGTCCTTGCAAAAACTAAAAAAAAAGATATTTTTTCAGGATTCATTAAGAACAATTATGAGGAAAAATGATCAACCAAGTGAATCTCTGCTTTTTCGTGGTAGTCAAGGTACGATACTTTTGAATGTGGAAAGAGTTCCAAGTTTGTTTATATTTTTGAACTATTGATCTATCTCAGAGACCATAGAGGAGTGTTGCGATAACCTTGAAGAATGCAAGGGTAGTTCTGTAAACAGTAGCTTAGCCTGAAAGAGAGGAGGGTGTGAGAAAGAAACTCAAGATTGCCCTGCCTTGATTCTCTTGGGTATAAGGGAGGAGAGAGGGAAGCTTTCAAGATTCTGTTATGATACCTTTTATCAATAAAGTTGAGTTCTAGTGCTTCTTGTCAAGTCTGTTTCCTGGCCTACCTCAAAGAGGTGACAGACTCGAAGTGTACAAACTTTTGAAGAAACGGCTACTGTTTCAATACCAAGAAATTCTTTACTCAGGAACTGCCAATGATACCACGTTGCTATTTCCCTTTGGATACCAGTTCATCCTTTCCACATCCCCCTCCTCTCATTTCTCTGTACTGCTCAAAGGGATTGCTGAACACTTCTTTCAAAGAGTGATGTCTGAAAGCTGCCAAGTATCCATGAGACCTTTCTCTGAGAGGACACTGTCTTCTTTAACATTAATGTATTATGTAAATGAATTCTACTGTCTCTCTATTGACCTGGTACCTTTGGCCAGTGATAAAAGCATCTTTTGGTGGAATGGTGAAAGCACTAGAATATTCCTTTCAAATCTATATCTGCAATCAAGTAGTGGGTGTATTCGCAGGATAACATTTGAGGGCCATTGTACTTGACTTATTGCTCTAGAGAAAACAAAGTATGAATATGTGCTATATGCTGAAAATGAGAATTTCTCAGTAAAAATCATGCAAGTGGAAAATTTCCATGAAAGCAAGATATCAAAAAATCAGAGAATTTAGATTTCACATAAATTCTCCTCTGCCTACCTGGGTGGGTGGGTGGATGGATGGATGGATGGATGGGTAGATAGATAGATAGACAGACAGACAGACAGACAGACAGACAGACAGACAGACAGACAGACAGATGTTCCAACTGCAAGAGCTTGGACTGTGCTTGGGGACCTTTTAAGGATGAAGAGTGGTATGTAAATAGAAGATGACTTTAATTACAACCTTAACAGGAATTAAACCATACTTTGTCAGTGCTCCAGTTACAGGATTGGTTGTCAGAACAATGCACCACAGGGACAAATTGTGAATTGGCCAAAGATGCAAGAAAAAGACAAGGTGTTTTTTCCCCCCACTGTGTAGCAAACACTTTTGATTTGAGATTACAAAGCATTATCAAGCTACAGGGAGAATTAAAATAACATGTGTGGCATTCCATAGCTTAGAGAACAAGCAGTATGTCCTGATGTTTGCTGTCAGGAAGCAGTGGACTGGGGAAGAGAACTGTGACCCTTATTCCTCCTTCTCCCACAAATTGTGTTCACTCAGAGCAAGAAAGGGATGCAAAAATGGCCCAGAGTTGCTGTAAGAGTTGGGGGGGGGAGGGGGGACAGAAGATAAAATGGAGAGTTTTGTTCATAATTACCATATGTAGGAATATTTATCACAAAACAACAGTAGCTCATTTACATGGCTAGAATAGCTCAGAGGGGGCAGTCATCTCTGTCCTGTAAGGCAGGTTTCTGCAGGATTAAGATATATAGGGTGTGCTGGTCAGCCAGTTCTGGATGGCACAGAATTCCCATGTTAAAGTTCCAAAGTTAATTTTGAAACTTGATTGGCTCTTGTATCAAGATCCACTATTGCAGGACTGTGGAAAGGAAAATATTTTATCAACTAAGGTTGGTGTGTTGGCTGTAGCACCACATGGTGTAACATCTAGGAATGCATTGCATGTGGAACTACTTTTGAAGGCTGTTGACTAAGAGTGGTCAGCGAGAACAGTGTAACATAACAAGTACTAAAAGAACTTCTGTAGCTTCCTTTCCATTTCCAAACAGAAAGTTGGCTGCTTATCTTTAAAGCCTATGTAGTAGAGGACTCAGAACTATAGAACAACTACTCATATACTATACCCTTGCCTGATAGATTTTGACAGTTTTCTCCAGATTCTCCATCTATAGAAAGTTTCAGAGCTATACTCGGGGCTTGGCATCCCTCCATCCCCCCCTCTTCAAACTCAATTGCTACTCCAAAGAGCTGTTGAAGAATCCAAGGCAAGGCCTGGATATATAAGTTGCTTTTATTCCCTACACAGGAAACCCTAACAAAAATCAGCTGCTGAAGAAACAAGCATCCAGCCTGCTGCGAATAATTGTCCCAGGATCTTCCATCACATTCTCCTGCCATTACATTGCTGTTCATTTCTTGGGCCTTAGATGTGGTTGGTGCTTGAACCTCAATTGGATAACAATCCTGTCTGGTCTCAGACTCTTTCTTTCCAAGTTTGACAGCTTCAGGCCTCACAGCAAGTTGAGTGGTGATTTAACAGAGTCTTTTCAGTGGTGGCACCCCACTGAGGCATTCCCTTCCCAGAAAGCTCAGCTGGGCACCATGCTTTAATTGTTTTAGCATTGAGAAAAGATCTTTCTCTCTCTCACACACACAGACAGACAGACAGACAGACAGACTGACACTTATATATATGTCTCTCTGTGTGTGTGTATATGTAAGGGTGTGTGTATATATAAAACAATCCTCTCTCTCTCTCTAAATATATATATATACATACATACATATATACATACATATATACATACATACACATGTATATTGTTGTGTTGAGTTGGACGCAAAGTGCTTTGCACTGGAAATTTCACGAAAACCCCAATTCAGTGGCAATCCAGTAATATTCTTACCATTGTATATTTTCAGAAAAGGCAAGATAGATGATAGTTTATTGATTGATTAGTCTTATGACCATATCAAAAGGGCAAGAGAAGATAACACGATTATATCAAATGCCCATCACCCCAATTGTACTGCTTCATCTTACCAGGAAAATGTTTGTTGCGTTCTCAACTCAGAAAGTAGTCCAACCTGTTTTGTGTTACAGTAATGTACCTGGGAATAGTTTGGGTTGATTTCTTTCTGATTCTGGAACATTAATCAAGAAACCCACAGTTCCACTCCCACTTTCCAGTATGGGGAAAACATAAACAATGCTGCAGTGTTTTTATCTTTTATCAGAATTTGATGAAAGTTGTAAAAAGACTTGCAATATTATATGTGCGAGGAAACATGTTAAATTTCACATAAATTGATTCAAGGACAATCAAAATACAAGGTGCAGGGATTTTTAAACTACTCTCAATTAAAGTCTTTTTTTTTTCATGATCTTTCAGTTGCCAAATTTATAATAATGGGCTAAGAATTGTTTTTTATTCCTACTAGGTTAATTCTACCTTATATTCCTCCTCTTTCACTGAGTTTAATTCATATGTAGCTGACATGAAATAACTAAAGCTTGCCTTGGAGAAATGACTTGTTGCAAGGCTTTAATTAATGTTTATAAAACACTTGATGATCCTTTGATAATAGATGCTTTAGAAGAGCAATGCAGTACCATTATCAACAGCACCATAAAAATAATATTTACACAGTCTTGGTCACTCAGCATGCCCCATGCTAATGCTAGATTAGAAGTCAGCTTTTATTAAACAGGGTAAATGTTTTAGAAGAAAAATAAAGAAACTCTGAGCCTAATTCTTCTGCTCATTTGTGACAATAGGTTCCTAATTTTCACAGCTTTCAATAAAACCTGATATATGTAATGGGAGACAGGTCAGGAGATATAATAAAATGGGAGAATGGATGATTGAAGTAGGTTAGAGAATGGGCATTTGAGGTCAGGCCATCATGGGATGGATAAGGGTGGATTCTGTCCAAGTTCAATAAATCTTAACTCAGATTTCGGGGCTGAGAAGAGAAATTCAAGTGTCATTTACTGACGTTCTGTAAGGGATGTGGAGAGAATGCAATACTTGGAGTATCAAATGAAGTTATTTGCAGCCATTCTGAAAGTCACAGACAAGCAGCTGCGCTGATTGCTGGGCCTGAAATGTGTCAGATCTGATTTAATAAAATCCAGTTTCTGTAATAGGTATCATTACATTATTAAGAGTACGGTAGACAATAGCATTGGTGGTAATATCACACAGCTGTCTCCTTCAATTGTGACATTTGGAATAAAACTGCTAGCAAAACATTAAGCAAGAGGGATTGTGCGTGTGTGTGTGTGTGTACGTATGTGTGCATTGGAGGGAAGAATGGAGTGAAATAATTTGTGGGCAGACGTTATTAAAAATAACAGTGATTTGTGTTCTTTTATTGTAGGTTCCATAACACTCCTACTCATCCATCTATCTTTACCGACAGAAAAATATTGTGTCTGATAGCTAAAATATAGGATGTTTATATCATATCTTCTTCCTAATATCTCGGTCCTTGGAATTTCATGAAGCATAGTATCGGGATGCAGGGAATAAAAAAGGGACTAAAAAAGTAAATATTGGTGTGTGGAGCTCAACTCCAGGGATATCTACATGTACATGTACGATCCCTTTTGTGGTTTGGGTTTTTTTTTTGATAATATTAAGAAAGTGGTCTTTTGCTGTCTTCTGGGATTTTCTTTTTCTTTTTTACTTCTCAGTCTAGCCTACAGTTCTAACTTTACCCATCCAAGTGCTAACAAGGTCTGACCCTTTTTAGTTTTTTCAAGATCAGTCACTATTATTGCTGAAAATACATACACTCTTTGAACAAGGGGAAGGTCCCAACTAATCAATAACTATTCTTAAGACAAAAAGGGAAGCTTTATCCTGCTTTTTGATGGGACCCATGTTTCCTGTTTGCAAGAATCTGGTGCTGTTTGCAAGACTTTGTCTCAAGGGTCTGCTGCTGGGATGAGGATAAAAGGAGAGAAGGGTAGATCGACAGATAAAAAGGATGCATACAGGCAGCAAGGGGAAGGAGAGAAGAGAAAAAGACATTGAGGAGGCAATAGATTTGGATCAAGTTTCCTAGTGAAAAATTGCAGCTGTATTTCATTTCTTTTCATTTCATTCATGTAAAAGTAGGGAACTGGGAACATTCAAAGCCTGTTCTACAAGGTCAGATGATTTTCAAGGATGAGTTCTTGAATTGTTAATCCTCCCATCGTGAGCATTCTTTCCTTTCCTTTCCTTTCCTTTCCTTTCCTTTCCTTTCCTTTCCTTTCCTTTCCTTTCCTTTCCTTTCCTTTCCTTTCCTTTCCTTTCCTTTCCTTTCCTTTCCTTTCCTTTCCTTTCCTTTCCTTTCCTTTCCGGTGATAGAATTGCATGAAGCTTTGAAGGACTGTATCAAAGGTTGTGTTGAAAAAAACAGTTTCACCCCCCAAAATTATTTTTTAGGTATTCAAGGTTCTGTATTGTCTTAAGTCATTATCCTTCTTCCATCACTGACATCCATTCCTTATCCTTGGATGATACAGAGGAACATTCTCTATGGATAATATTGTCAATGACATGATGTAACAATGAGATGGCAAATTTGAAAACATGGAGATGCTACAAAGGACAAATAAGGGCACTGAGCATGAAGAGGGTTCTTCCTGAATAGATACCTTCAGCCAGTGGAAGCTTAGTGAATTCGTCTGTGACACATCATTAGATAATCTTAGTTATAAACCCAAAGGCTCAGTGGTGGCAGATGCAGAAGGCAAAGAAAATCAGATGAAATCTGCAGATGAGGGACGATGCAAACAAGCATACAATTCTGAGTATGTATACATAGTTTCAATTCTACTATATGCTTAGATTTTAGGTTTATTATAGTCATTGTTAAAATGCACATTGTCCTGGGACCTTTTCTCAGGATGATGGCATGTTATTTAAATTTCCCATGGACAATGGAACAGTGGAAATAAAAAAAAATGATCCTACTTTTTCTAATTGCAGTATTCCATCCGCTTTATTTGATTTGACTCTACTCGTTGTCTGGAACTGCTTGGAATCCATCCCATAATGTCATACAGTGTCAGTTTGAGGCCGCTCTTCCCGCTATTATAGAAATAACTGCTAACTGCTTTGAATGTGATTTGGAAGCGCCAATGCTTACTTAGTAGATTAGGTACAATAGTTAAGGATTAGAAAGGCACTTGTTAGCTTTGCGGAGGTAATATAAAATGCTTACATCAGGTTTTATGCAAATGACATCTCAGCACATGTCTTCACTTTCTACTCTGTGGATGCTAGTGCATTTTACAAAACTGGTAACACCGCCAATAAAATGACACGGATGCATTTAACTGGAGTTAAGATCAACCCCAGGGCATCTTGTCTTTATTCCTAAGAGCTGAGTGAATCTTCGCATCATGTTCGAGTTAGCAGAAGATTTCATCGCATGTTTTTATATAATTTTGCAAGCTCTACAGAGTTCTTAACATTACTTGTTATTTTCTGATTGTTGTCTTGTCCAATTCTTGGTAAAATTAAAGTAAAAAAAAAAAATCTGTCTATTTCATGTTAGTGTTCTCTACCTATCAACACATAGCTTGTTTTTTGAACTGGGTGGTGACTGATCCAGTTAAACATATCAAAGCCTAACATTGGTCCATCTAACCTAGATATAATGTGTTTTGCCAAATTAAAGCTTCTCCCCTTTGCCCTATCGTTACATTATTTCCCAAGCTGTTGGATATTGTTTTGTGCCAATGGAATTGTTATACAGTGTTTTGGCCCCTAAAAAGATTCAGGGTGGGGAGCATTCATGCCCCACCTTTTAGCAAGATTGAGCCCATGAAGACATGGGGACTCATTCACCAGATAGTCAACGGAGAGAACTGAAATTAAGTCTGCCACCTTCTGGAGGAGGAAATTAGGTCAGTGACATAGAGAGTAATGTAAATGCAGAGTATCAGATAATGCAGAATATTAGTTAAAAACTTTGTAGGTGGCTTGAGAAGAACCTGATTGGAACCTTGTAGAGATGCCAGTAATAGAGTGACTACTTATACTGTACCACCATCCCTTCAAACAAACAACAAAAAAAAGCATGTAGAAGAAAAGGCATCAATATGCATGAAATTCACATTTGCTTATTTATGTAGAGATGCAGATTTGGAAATAATGATTGTAATTCAAATAGAAACACAATTCATCTCATCATATGGGGAGAACTATGATGAGCTTATGATGCATATGCCAGTTTCTCGGTCAATAGTCCAGGTGCAAATTGTTGATGGAAAATCTCTTCCCTGCTGCTATCTTAAGACTCTTTGTCTTGGAATCAGGCTTGGCTTTCAGTAGAGAATGCCTAAAATAGATGTCCATCCTCTGATAGCTGTCCAGATATAAGAATGTCCTCTGTAAATTAGGGTATATGGTTGTCATAGTCACAAGCCAAACTATAGAAGAAAAATATCAGTTTTCCTACCAGCTGCGGATCACAACGGCCTGTGACTTTCAACTGTCTTTTGTTCTCTCAGTAAGGCACAAACAGAAATAAAATTAACATAAACTGTTTTTTTTTTAAAGCACATTATTCCATTTACTTATGCTATGTCAAAACCAATCAGGAGGTTGCCAAACCACATTTTCAAGTTCTAAAATTGTAGTCATGACGGGGCAAATATTTTTGTGGGCAGAGAGTCCAGTTATGACACAAGAATACATTGGTTTCCCAATCAAAAGAGTAAATCTCTCCCAAGTTGCTAGAGGCCCTGATATATTCTAGGGGAGTTGAAGTTATGTGTCTCCCTCTTAGGGTTTATATATCCAAGGTTTCTCCATATTCTTCAGGAAGCATCTGCCAGTGGATCATCTCAAGGATCTATCATTCTGCATGTACATGAACCTCAAACTCCATCAGGATTTCTAGATATTTCTATATCTAGAAAATGGCATGCAGACAAGGAATGCAGTGTGTGTATTTTTAAAAAATCGTTTTTTGGAAATTATAGCAAATTGCTTGGGGACAGCATCTGTATGAATATAAATTTGTATGAGCAGACATACATGTTGGAATGTTATATGTTTAAGAGCAGTAATCACAAAAGGCCCATCGATTTTGTAAGGCCAGTTAAAATATACATGCATATATACATACATACACATCATGTTATTTCTTCTCTAGGTAAGCCACACTATGAAAAAGAGGAGGAAGAAATACTAATCAAATATATTAAAGGCAGGAAATAATACAAAGGAAAGGAAGCATAGCTAACACTAGTTGACACTAACACTATTCACTATATCTGTGCATACTTTTCTGTCCTTGCAAACCCTCCTTCCTTTGATCACATTCATGCTTCATACATTGCTTTTGAATCTTTAATCTTTTCACCTCTTTCTTGTTCAGCACCTTATCAGTTCCATCTTTCTTCTCCTCCTCCTTGACCAATTCACTTTTCCTTCATCCATTTGTTTTGCAATTTGATCCTTATTCATTCTGTATGACCTCATGATCTCAATGGACTGTTTTGTACTCATCACTTACTTTCCAATTCAGCTCACATTCATTCATTCTTGATCCCATCTCTTCATGTTTTACAGCACGCACTTCTTAAACAATCCATTCACTCTGCATTCAATTTATGTTTATGTTTTTCCTGACATATCCAATTCTTACCTCCATTTAACAAAGTGGACAAAACCATGTTCTTTCACATAGCCATTTTTTGCTTCTTTTGGAGAATTATTTTTTCCTTTGGATGTAAATATTTACAGCATTTCAGTTCAACTGTTTGACATATTACTATCATTCCCATACAGACCTCTGAAATATTCCTTCTAGCTCACTTCAGTCTCATTCCAAATCACTTTGTCACTTTTCTTTTTAACTCCATCTGTTTTCCTGGAGGCTCCTTATTTAGCTTGCTTTACCCAGTTCCAAAACATTTTTTATTTCTTTCTGTCAAAACCATTCAGCAGTTTCTTACTCAACTTTGGATGAAAAGTTAAATGATCTTATTATGTAACACTGACATTCTAAATGGCACTTAATACAGAATTTTTACTTTTCTCTATTTTTAATACTTCAAGCTTTTTAAATAATAGAATGTTAATAATTTTTAATCATATTATATAAACATTGCTGCACTGAAATCTGCATTGAAATAATATCATGTATCAAGATTTATAACATTACAATAAAAGGGGAAAAAACATTCAGCAGTTTCTCTTCCTCTTTTAATTATAATTTTAAAATGTAGCCATTTAAAAATACCTGCAATCCAACTTATTATTGCCAAGTTTGAATCCTAGGATAATCAAGGAAACCCTAAGGAAAGGATTTATTAAAATATTGAAACTATTATGGGCAACCTATGCTAAGCAAAGTCTCTGTGAGACCCAGAGGTTTCTTCCCATCAAATTCTAATTAATCAAACCAATAATTTCTCTTTAAAAGATGGACAGTCTGGGCAGCTTCATGTCTTCCAGTGCTACTTTTTTTAAGTCTATGTCTAAGAGATGATAAAAAGCATAAAAGTCATAAGGATATAGAAAACTAGATTTCACATAACATGGTCCCCAAAGGCTGTGGTTTGCAAAAACCAATGGCAAACCTGGATTTGTAGCTTTGTGTGAAATCTTTTGGTCAAACACTATGTGCTTAAATTGGGCAGAAGGGATTGTTTTCGTTGCTGTGCATTTCATTTAACCAAGAAAGTGGGTGGTTTCCCCTCCTTGTTCCTCTTCCTCAACAGTAACAATGCAGTGCCTGGAACTGCAAGTTGATGATGTAATCTTGGAGAGAAGGAAGATGTTCAGAACAAGGAAGGACAGAGGACAATCCTCTGTCTTCTGTGATGAAGATTTTAGAGATGCAGTTTTGATAAAAAGTAGCAAGTATTGAATTTGCGATCAAGCTTAAAGGAGCATAACCAATTTTTATCAACTTGTAAAGGATCACATTTGCAGCTCCTGTGAGGTAGGGAAGGGCACTTAATAGGTATTTCCCACATCCATGCTCTATACAGGAACACACACACACACACACACACAGTTGCTACATATACACATACAGCTTTAAAATGATTACTCCTCTTGAAAGAATTAGTTGACAGAGATTGGGCAGATGAGATCTGTAAATATAGTTGGATAAGATGTGGTTTTAGCTTGGGAGAAATTGTAATTTTCCAGCTTTCCTATAACAGCACCTGCTTGTCTGAAACATTATAGAAAGAGAAGGAGTGTTGTAGAATTGTATCTGTGTCATATCAAGGCTAGTCCTCCATAGGCAAGTGGCTCTTCTAAGACATTGATAGGTCTATCAATGAAGCTGAATTGTAGTTCCCAGTGCTGTGCTCACCTTGGGCTTAGAGTTTATCTGTTTACTTTCCTTTACCTCCTTCAGGGACTGGGAGTCTTCTGCCCTGCTGGGGACAATCAATTGTCTACTGCCTGGGAAACTTTTGATTACAGACGGTATTGATGATCTTGTGCCTGCCAGCTGATGACCATCATTTTCTCACCCTCTGCATTCATCACTGCATTCTTCTGCCCACTGGATGGGGACTTCCGTTTTCTTGCCCTCCTGCAATGGCCTCTTCCCCAAACATTCACACACTTCATTTCACCACTGGCATGGCCATGCCACATGCACATTGAGATTATACTCCAAGTTCTTTGAACAAGCTTGCTTGCGTGAAGCTTAAGAATCAGACCAGATTTGACTTTTTAGTTGCTTTACTTTAAGTAAGTGACTACAAAGTTGAATATCTAAAGTTTAATAAGTGATTACAGAATTCAGCACCTTAATCTAAAGGAAAGCAGGGAAAGAAAAACAGGTCATGGGGTAGTATATGTGAAGATATTTCTAAGGTAGAGAATCCCTTTCTGCATTCTGATATTCAACTCTCACCATTCATTGCAAAATCTTCCCTGATTTCTTAGAAGCAGGGTTAGATGGAGGAAAAGTGCTGGGAAAGTAGAAACCAGTAGGCCAGTTGGTGTTATCTTCCTCTTCGTTCTGTGTGTGTCTTCCCTTTTCAATCTTCTTTTGAGGTTAGAGTACCACGATTCAAGCCTGTCCTCTCACTGGTCCCCTACCCCACTTACATGGGGCAAAATTTTGTGTTAAAACTTGAATCTTTCTCCCTACATAATAATATGTCAGCTTGCATTTGCTTGTCTCCGTGGTCAACTACTAACGTTCTGTTTTCAGTTTCTAGTACCAATTTGTCTGCTAAATCTAAAGAAGATATGGGGAAGAGCAAGTAAATAGGTGCATTTTTACAAGCAAAGGAAAACCAGTATTTCTGATAGGATGTCTCTCCTTGTAAGCAATTAGAATCAGCAATTCTAACCATTAGTAGGGCTGGCTAGGAAAGCCAGAACTTGAAATTCAGTGATATTGGGATGGCCAAGATCACAAGAGCTCCTCCATATTCTGTCTAATGAGACATCATTCCCTATTTCTTTCAAATACCAATCTGGTGCATAAAACTCTGTTGTTCCTTTCAGTGATACGTTGAGTGCCTTGGAAGTAATAATAGCACCACATGTAATAACAAATAATAGAGATGGTATATAAATAGAATATTGGATCTGCATTATCCTCATGCAGGACACAGCCAGAAGGCACCTTCCAGTATGCGTGATTATAGGAGGTTTGTTTAAAAAAAACAAAGTGATTTTCTATTTTAAGGTATTTTAAGAGCCCTCCTAGCAAATTACTTTCCTGGAATATTAGCACATGGTATGTTAAAATTCTCATATTCATAGTGAAAGTACTGAACTGTTCCTAGATTTTATTGTTTTCTTTTTGCACTGAGTTGGAATGTGCAAAGTGGTCTTGCTAAAAAGAAGAATGCATTCAAAATATTGATTGTTTGATTGTAGAGAGAATGGATACTATCTTAATCTCGCTTAGATGAATAAGTATTGCTGCCATTAATATAGATGAACATAATTTAGAACAATCTTCCTCAACCTAATACTGTTCAGAGACTTCAACTTCAATTATTTCCAATCTGCTTGGCCATGCAAAGTGAACAAAGGCCTAATACATACAATAAAAACTTTTCCCTTTTAGAACAAAATCTGGATTTCTCTTTAAGAAGAACAGCAATGAGGTACGATCCCTCCCCAAATTAGTTGATTGATCTACAGATTTCCATCTCTCTGTGCATGACACATTCCAGCCCATTGAATTTTATTATATAATATTTTCCTATATTGACTTTGTGTTGCATAATATGTTCCTGATATAGAATGATGTACTGTCGTTCTTAAAGACTGTCTGGTAGTAATCCAAGCAACTTGTAATTTCATATGTAAATGAAATTCTATATACGAGGTTAATATCACCAGAAACACACACACGGTCTCTCTCTCTCTCTCTCTCTCTCTCTCTCAACGCTGGTAGTTTTGCCTTAAGTTAGCTGTTTCTACAAAGATTCCCTGCCAAAAAAAAAATGCATTCATTAAAATATTAATGGAAAATAATCATGAAAAGGAGGCAAAAACACAGCTGATGCCAATTTGTTTTAAAAGAGTGAACAAATATTCATTGACTTGTTTTCTTAAAACAAAACATTATTCAACCATATCCAAGGAGGTAGAGGGGAAAAACAACCAAACATCTTTTCTGAGTTAAACAGTAGCAGCTAATCTGGATAAACCTTTGCAAAATGAGATGGGTTAGAAGAGAGATGTAGTTGTTTCAGAGCTTGTTTGCTGCACCCAGGCCAGACCCCCCCTTCCCCCCCCCACCAAGGCAGGGCTCAATGTTGTGTGACATCCCAGAAGTGTACCAACTCAAATGTCATCTCTGTGGTATCAGTTGAGTGTCCCTTAAGTCAAGTTCCATTTGACTATAGAAATGTTTCACAGTTGTCTTGTTTGGAGGTCCTTTTTTTTAACCTTTCATTTTCTGGTGTTCTTCTCTCCAAGTACTCATAAGATTTGATCTTGCTTAGCTAAGGTCAGGTTAGGTTTTACTTCTGTAGTATAACATTCAACCTATGCATGTGTAAATTTACAGTTTTTATGTTCACAAACAGAGCGCAAGGGGTGATGATTTGTTAAAAAAAAAAAAAGGTGGGTGGGTTCTGAGAGGTAGAAATGGTTCTACTCGTGTTGCCATTTCTTCCTCTGCGCTTCATTCTTTATACTTTTCCTGAACCTCTCCTGTCTGTTATTTCACTCAGGGTCCTTTGGAGGGAAGCTGTTTATAGAATGAGTGAGTGAGTGAGTGAATGATCTTGCTTTCTCCCAGGTAAACAGCTTTCCCAGAGAGCTGTATCTCACAACAGTTTATGCCTTTTAACCCAACTTGTTGGCCTGAAAAGGTGCTACCCGACTCTTTCTGATTTCCAGGCAGATCGGCTCTGGTGGGTAAGATGGGAGGCACAAGTGAAACAACCTATTGGACTTGTGAAACGAAATGTGTAAGTTGCCTTTTGTTAAAAGAAGACATTCTGTACAACCACCCTTTAAAAAAAAAAAGAGTAAACCTTTGAGAGGTTCAATTTTATTTCCATGTGTGTTGATGAATACAACTGCACTCTCTCTCTCTTTGATGTTGCTTTAATGCTTCATCTTTCTGTTCTCCATCACCTGAAAATGGCATCTTATGGAGCTATAAAGAGCTCAGCAGGTGATAGCATTTAGGGTGATTGTTACTGTTGTTATTTTATTCAGATTAAAAAAATATGGAATGGAGAAAAACAACCATCTGATCCTAACCTTTAAGGACACTGAATTGTTCTTGGATTGTGAAAGTCAGAATCCTATACAGGCATGCCACATCCATAAATTGCACTGTTTCTCCACTGGTATCTCTGCTGTTGTTTGTATGTGTGTGCATGTCCACGTGTGTATGTGGGAGAGAGAGAGACCACATCAGCAGCCATAAAAATGAATTGCAGCTGTGGTCTTTTGGGGATGGACAACGGAGGGGTGGGGAAAGCAGTTGACCGCATTGTTATACAGGGCCTTATAAACAAACGAGACCATTTAGCTTTTTAAGACAACTCGGCCCCTCTTTCTTTTCCCCTTGCTCTTCTTTCATTGCAGCCCCTGCTGCTACATGGTTTTTACAGGGTCATAAACATCCTGACAAGAGTCATAAAAGCCTCCAATTGCATCACACATTGCCATGGATTATATTTTAAGGGCCCCTGAGTTTTCATTTTCCTCCTTTTACAGGGACTCATAAAAAGCTCAGCAAGGCATGAGCTCTGATTGGCTTGTCAGTGTGAAGGTAGTTAAAATTATAGCCACAGACAAATTGTTCCACTCCAAAGCTATCCAGCCATTTGGCATGCAGTCGGGAGGAGGTGGCGCTCCACCGCTGAGGCACCCCCAGGCACTCCGGTTTGCCAACAGTCGCACCGTGGCATTCTTGAACGAGTGAAGGGTGTGAGTAGAAAGGGAGGTCTAGAAGCAGAGGCTCAATTCCAGACTGGGCTCAACCCCAAAGGAAAGGTATTAAGTTATTTTTCTCTTTGACAGCATAGGAGACCCATAAATTAGTGGCAGGGCACCTGTTTTGCATCCAGAACATCTTAGGCCAAAGTTCCAGCATCTTTTGTTAAGAGTTTCCCACATCTGGTGGGGAAACTAATTGTGCAGAGTTCTGTTTGGAGGAAATGTAGAAATATTTAGATCAGAATAGCCAGTGTTGACATTCTGTAGTTCTCCAGCTGGTCCCAAGGCATGAACTACCTGACCCACTCATGGTTATCTAGGTGATCTTAACTGTATTGGCATGATATATTAGCAAGGACTTCCCATGAAGTACAAAGCCGTTGACTGAAAAAGTGGATTGAATAGGAATGTCCTTACTGGGAAACATTCTTAGGCAGAGAAGAATAGTAGCATTTTCCCTATCCCAAATGTACACGAGATTTAGATTTTTTCTGTACCCTAATGGAAGGGGGAGGGAGGCTCCTGGTAACCATGTTCTGTAGATCCAGTCCAAGGTAATTTAGGCAGTGAATCGTGGCTCAATAAACCATGGATTCACATGATGGGTGGACCCCACCCAAAGATCTAAGGTCATGACATATTTTGGAAACCAGACATGTCACTAACAATTGAAATTGATAGAAGGCTTGATAGATTTTTAAAAGAGAAGAAAGAAGAAAAGAAAGTAATGGATTTTTTTTTTCATCTGATTAGCCAGCCTTGGCTTCATAAAAACATTACCTATGAGATGATAAAAAGGAACTCTGGTATGGCAACCATACTAGGTCAGAGTAAGTAGTGATCTAGGTCATGCGTTGCACTAAAACTCAATTTGTTTAACCATGATTTGTTCATTAAACCATATTTAGTTTGGCTTACCCCAACTATAAAGATAATAAAGCATGATTTACAAATTCCCATATTGGGGTGCACCTCACCCACTTAGTTAAAAATAAACAAAGCACACTCATATGGAATCCAGACTATACTGGACTAGGTTAGAGTTCTGCGTGGGGTGGGGGGAACAAATTGGCCTCATTTAGTTTAATGAAAGACTATTAACTTCAATGAAAATCCCATCCAGGAGTTCCATAGGGTGAGCCAAAGAAGTTAAGATGGCAACCACAACAACGTGATAGAAGCTTTCCCTATTTTTTATGGGCATCTCACCTAAACAAAGACAAAAACAAATGGAGATTTGATCACACCGTTGTGGCTACCATCTTGCCTTTTTTGACCATACCCTGTAGACACCCCTATTCCCATGTGTATTTTCTTGCTTTTTTTGGGGCTATGTTCCAACATTATTGTCTGAGTCAACACAGTCAACTAATCAAATAGGCTAGGTTTCCCTAACAGACTAAGCCACAAAAACCAAGCCAGAAACTAGCTAATCTGGGCACGTGGTGCAAATGATCTAGGGAGGGTGTGGTGTGCAAACTTAGCCACTAAGTTGCAGTAGAAGTAACTGTTCATTCTTATATTTTTACCATTTTATGTTCAGCTGTGTTGAGTTTCCTGAAGGGAAGGCATTACGGGAGAACCTCCCTGGGGGTTTTCAGCTTGAGATCCATGACCAAAATCCTTTTAATGGAAGACAATAACTGTCAATGGCTCCTTCCACCACCTCGATTACCAATCAGCTCAAAAACACTCCCTAAGAGAAATCCAGAAGGAATTCTCAAGCAACCTGAGGATAAAGCAGACAAACAGAAAAGGAAGAAAACATTTCATAAGTTGCAAGGTGGATTTTGTCTGGCTTTAGACTTTGCTAATAGTCTGATCTGATACATAATTTCCTGTGTCCGTATCCAAAGATTCTTTTGACATATTCCCCACCATGAGAGGCGTTCTGCATGGTTTTCCTTTGTTTTGGCATTCTAAATAAATTACGTGGCAAACTCGAGTTGCCATGTGGTGACTCAAAAAATCAGTCTTTTTGGGGTGGAACAATCCGAGGCGGGGAACTCTTGATATTTTTGGAATTTGATTTTGTTTTGCTTTGTCTCCTGGATTTTGGATCCGCTTACTGCAGCCGGCAACACCATTTGAGAGAAAGAAAGAAAGGAAACATTGTGATTTTTCCCCCCATTCTTTAATGCGTGTCTTCAAGATTTATTTATCTTATTTTGGTCTACCTGTAGCTTTATACAGCAATTGCATCAAGTACAATTGATCAGAGTATTTGTTAATGAGAACACTGTCTCTTCGTTGCTTTTGTTACTGCCAGCAACTGGTCTGAAAGGTTCTCCCCACCCTTAGCTACATTTTCCTTTATTGCCCGTGCTTCACTTCTAATTTTCTCCTCTCCTTCCCACTGGCTGCACCTGGCAGAAAAATGCCTCTCTTGTGCTCTGTCTACCTACCTACCTACGTCTCCATCTGGCTGAGCATAGCTTTTTCTTTTCTTTTCTTTTCTGGCCTTTAAATCAACAATCAAAAGCAGGAGACGCACTAGGATTGATATCCTTGTCTTTCTGATTCTAGGATGCAGAGTGGCACACACAAATCTTGAATCCTGGATTCTGTGTTCAAAGCCAGAGCTTAACCTTACACCATGCAAAACAATAAATTTTCCCTGCGCGTGTGCAGAATGCTTTGCCACCAGGAAGCAGAACCTTCCCCAGTAGAGATGCAGCTCAAGCAGAGTGATAGGTCAGAGGTATGCCTTCGGACCTTGTTTCATTTCCTTTGGCCAGTTCATCTCCTGGGTTCATTCCATGCAGGGTGTTGCCGTAGGCCAAGTCAGACCATCAATCCATTTAGCCTAATATTGTCAACATGAACTGGTTGAGTTTCAGGCAGGATTTTTTTTTCAGCCCTACCTGGAGATGCCAGTGATTAAATCTGGGACTAGGGCTATCCAGGGCTTTGGATTCAAAGACAGATGCTTTTGACCCCAGGGAGATGTTCACGTAGAGCCTTCCGCAACTCCTTACGGCAATGGAGGGAATGCACTGCAGCTGTTGAAGCAGCTATGCCATCGTAGGAAGAGGCGTGGCTGTTTCAGGAGTCGCAGAGAGGTGCATTGTGACAGGTACACACTCTGAGACCCCTTTGCTTGTCCTAATCTGAAATGCCGCACAGGATTACCAGAGAGCATTTTCATGCAAAACATGTTCTATACCAATGAGCTATGGCCATTTGCCCCATAATCAGTGAGTCAAATTGCTATGCACTTGATTTTGCATTGAATTTAGTCACACTGGTATCTCTCATGGCTAAATTAGTTGGCCCAACCCTGCTAGTAACATTTTCTCTCATGTATTTTTATAGACAGAGGGTCTAGAATGAAACTTCATATGCCTGGCAGTGAAGTCTCTGACCTATCAAAATATATGAAACTCAAATAAGAGATTGCTGTTTCCATTTATAGAGATAAATCACACACACACATTTTGCTCTCTGATTTTCCTTTTTAGCAGAAGTCCTAGCCTATTTTCAAAAACTGAATACCTGAACTGCGGTATGCGTTTTTCAGTTCCATGCCGTTACGAGTTTGCTAACATGTATGATTTCCATCACACTGTGCTCTTCTTCCTTCTCCTAATTCCAAAATTGCACACATTTTCTCTTTCTAAAATGCATTTTCCAAAGGCTTTTTAGGAGGGAGAGTGGGGAGAGAGAGAGAAACAGCAAACATTAATGAAACAGTGAAGTTATATTTTTGTCAAAGTGAGAAGAAAACAGAGAAGATTTAAACGTACTGTTTTTATTATGGCAAAACACATCCGTTGACTGTCTATATAGTGATGAAGTCTATCTAGAAAGATTTATGTTGCAAAGAACGCATAATGACAGCACAGTCTTCATTTACATAGGCAATAAATGAAAAGATGAGAACCATTTTGTCTGAAAAGCATCAGGTCTGATAAGACTGCTAGTCAATTTAACTGAAAAGTTGATTTTTCCATGAAGGCAATTTTCCCAACACGCCGGTACTACGAATTTAAACCAAATGGGAGTATAGGTTTCCATTGTCAGGCAATTTCCAGTAGTTGAGCTGGAATAATAAATGATGGTATTAAATCTTTATGCAATATATATTTGAGCTAGTCCAGAGACAAACCTGGCAAGGACTATCTTGGATCTGGACTGACAAGGTGCCTTGAATCTCTGTTCATCTCTAGATGAATGATAAAATGATCCTTGGGTTTTACAGCCTTGCCAAACAACATGACAAGGATTCGTCATAGGCATGGCATATTTTAAATGGGGTAATGTGCCCAACAGTTCAGTTGCTATTAAGTGGCTTCTCCAATTTTAGAACTACATGGCCTCCACAGTAGATATATACTACCAGGAGAACAAAATTTAGGTTGTTTTGGCCTTTGTAGATCTATTTCCTGTAAAACAATTTGATTAAATAGTTGGGCCTTGGATTGTTTAATGTTGTAAGAGAAGAGCTGTGTTAGTCTATGGTGGCAAAATTGGTTAGCTGGAAAAGTTGCTACCAGACTCTTGATTGTTTTAATGGTGTCTCTTACGAGGAACACCACTAACCTTCTCTATTATTGTTTTTGCTTTGGATTTTAATGCCAGGTGAATCTGTTAGTTTTATTTTCTCTTTCTTTCTCATTTTTGCAGGTTTATTAATATCAGTTTCTCTTGATTGTTCCCTTTGCCCGTTAGGACGGACATTTCTGCAGATCAGCGATCAGCTGCTTGTAGTTCCAATGTTGCTAGTCACTCTGCCTCAACAAAAATGTGAATTGCGCTGATCTGCTTTAATTGAGCTGTATTTGATTCACAAACAGGCTTCTACAGAGGCACAGAAGCCTTTGTTATCAACCAAGTAATGTACTACAATGCTTCCTAAATTAGAAACAGGATGTCCTATTGCTTTGAAGGGATGCTAGATGCAAACTTCCGATGCAGTTCCCTCAAAGATTTGCAGTTTTCAGTAGTACTTGTATGTCCTTTGCACATGTCTCTCAAAAAAGCATTCTCTAATGTACACGTGTTTTTGCATATTCATATTTTATAAATATATGCATTTTGGTGAATGCTTTCTCTTCATATATATTTGTTGAAATCCATCACAACTGCATGGAACTAGATTGTGCAAGCCTAGTACATTGGGTTCACGCATCATGCTAAATCAGAATCTGGTTTGTTTGGATTTACTTAGTCTTATGTGTGAACTAAACCATCTTGGCTGGTTGAACGACCATGGATGAACCACAATTTGTGAACCTAACTAAAGTGTCGGGGTGGTCCCCAACGCTTGAGATTCTTTGCAAGTTCAGAATTAGTACTTTTTGGAAGTGGCCACAATTCAATCTTTTCATTTTATCAGAGGAGCATAGCATATTTTAGCCGCACTGAAGCTATATTCAATTAAGCTCATGCACAACTACTTTTTGGTGCCCAGCTAGGACCTTACACCTCCTTTACTTCTCTTGAAAGGGTTCAAGCTAAATTCCTAAGGGCTCCTGGTAGCCCCTTGTGTTCCAAATGTAGTATTAAGGGGGGAGGCAGGGCTGTCTAAAGTCGAAATGGGCGCAGGGACCTGCATCGGAGCACATTGGCTGAAGTTACTGTTCTTTCCTACAGGTTTGAGTTCTTTCTTTAGTGAAGACAATTACAAATCAGTATAGTTCAGGACAATCTCACAAAAATTTCAACGTCTTGGCTTTTCCAGGGAGACGTTCCTAATGGGCGTGCACTCAGCACATTTAAACAACGTATCAAAGACCTGGAAGCCCAACAGGACCAGTCTGCTCTGCCTAAGAACAGTTTTCTGAGCTATCAAGCCCTTTTTTACAACTCAGTGAGATACTTACAGCACATATCTGTTTCCAGATTCTGAAGAGCACTAACTTTAGCATGCTTCAACATTCTCCCCACAGCAGTTTTGGAGGACCGATACAAAAAATCCCCCTGTGAGCTGAGACTGTGTCGCTGTGGACAAGGGGCTGTTGAAACTACAGCTCATGTCCTACTATAATGGACCCTCTATAAAGACTCAAGGACCTGCCTTATCACTCCTTACCTGGTAAATACCTGGGAAATTCTGATCTTTTCTGGGTACAGTTGTTGTTATCAGATCAGTATGATTCAGTCTCCTTGAAGATATCTAAATTTTGTTATACTGCCTGTAAAATTAGGTAGACTTTTATTACCCACTGATGAACCCATTACCAATTGTAATATTTTATCTTGTTCTGTTTTTATTTTTAACGTGTTTCTGTTTGCAATTCTGGTCAGCAGCCATCATAAAAATGCTATTCTTTTGGAAAAGTTATCATAGAATGTAAGGAAGGATACTAAATCTCTTCTTCTTCCTCTTCTTCTTTTTGCATTCTAAGCTATTTCTCAGAGCAGACCTGAGTCAGAAGAAGCATGGCCTTAGGAAATCTGTGTTTAGTTCCTCAGGTCCAGAGTTCACAGGAGGCAAATATGTATGAATTGGTCTTGATGAACAATGTAAGGACAGGTAGGGACAAGAGAGAGAAGCGAAATCTACCTGATTGCTTTGCTGTGCCCTCAGATGTCAGTTGCACTAGCAATGTTACGAAATCCCCATTGTCACTGTTCCCATGCATTTGCGGCGATTGATGGCAGCCGCCTGGGTGGCATTCAGCAATTGTTTTCTTCTGAAAGAATCTGTTCAAGAGCAAATTGTATTGTAGCAGCGGGAACATCAATGAGAATATAGGAGAGATCACTGCAGTTCAAATCTTGTGAAAGCTCTAGCTTCTGTGAATTTTCACTTAGCCAGTGACTGGCGATGGATGAAATGTGAGCACATTTAGCACTCCTGGGAGGGGGCCTTGTCAGTGCTTCTGAATTCCTTACAGAGGAGGGAATCCTAGGCCTGTAGAAACAGAGGAGCCATGCAGAGAAATGGCTTACTGCTTTTGATCTAAGCCCCCAGGATGGGGGTAGGAGGGCAAGGGGACATCATGTGCACTATACTTTCCAAATGCCCCAATTATGCATGTTTCATATAATTTGTGCACCAACACCATGATGCATGTGACATCATCATCATGGCTTCTCCCAGGTACTTATGCCCTCATAAAGTGTCCCCAGGCATCTCCTTGGTGCCTCCCAGCGATGTGCCTTACGTGCCTTATATATATATTTTCCAAATAGTATTCAAGGGGAAATCATTCGTTTTCCTCTACAAACATAATTCAGATTAAACTATATTAATCAGATGTAATACATTTTGTATAGAACTGGATGTTCAGCTATTTGCCCCAGTAATATTGTAAGAACAGACTGATGAAAAAAAATCCATTGAAGAATGTATGTTATTAATTGTGTACATTACAAATGTGCTAATGCTCACACTGATAAGAGGTCTAGTAGCTATTTCTAAAACAATCAACAGGTACAGACTGTCCCACCTTCACAAGAGATAAGCATCTTCCCCCTTATATCAAAAAAGTGCAAGAAAAAGAACCAGAATGTTTCACCCGTGGAGTGGCCACTATACAGGTTTTTCATTTGAAAGTAGAGTCCTTGCTGGAACTCTCATGCTGAACCTTTCTAACAAATCTTACTAATCAGTGCTCTGAGAGGCATATAATTTGGATTGACCATTCCCAATCCAGATTGGTAAAAAGATATCTGATAAGTCACAGCATGGATATCACCCTAACGTGTCTTCATAATCTTACATTTGGATATTTATGGCAACAGTTAATATCAAAGCAGAATATTTATTAACAGCTGGTACCGCATCCTGAAGAACCCACCAGCCTACCAATGTGAGCACAAAATTAATAATATTAAGGCAGTCTGATTGAGGTTGAGTCAACTTTCCCCTTTAAGAGATGTTCTCTTATTTCAGGACCATCTTGCTATATATCACCCTTGGATTATAGACCTTGGGTTAATGTATTGATTATCCTTCGCTGCACGCCCATAGCATCCCAATATTTCATGTTGCTGGTATCTTTTTAAGCTTATAATAATTTCATTTTACACTGGAATGAGATTTACCTAGGCTGTGCAGAGTTTTGAGGGGGTGCTTCACAGCGGTTTGAGCAGAGGACCTCTTTGAGTCTGCTTTGCAAAACAGTGTGGTCCCTGCTTCTAAAGAGCAAAGCAAGTATCCCTCAGAAGCCTGTTCTGACTACTGGAACTGCAGAGAAGCTTAAAACCTGTTAAAACCCCACCAAGCTTCTTGACAAGCTGTATCATGTCAGCTGCTGCACCTTGATGAGGCAAGAGGTTTTCCATCAATCACATTGCTGGAGCAGATTCTGGCTGCCTCGCACAAGCCTATTGATCAATCCATTCTCAATTAACAGTAGAAAAACTCAACCAATGGTAGAAAAACACACAAGAGGCCAGTCTTCTCTCGACCCTCATCCCCACTGTTCCTTTAGAAAAAAAATGCTCAGGTATAGCATGGCATTATTCCAGGGAATTTGAACAAAGTCAGGAAGAGAGGCTACCAGTGATTTTGCAAATACAGTAGCTGGATTCCCTTTCTCTTTTACATAGAAACTATTTTGCTATATCCTTAAGGAAAATCAGGGACATAGTGACCCAACCTGTGGCTAGGTAGCCACCTAATGCTAATTTTGACTGCTGGGTTATGTTTAAATTGGCTGATCAAGGGGGAAAAAGAAAAAGGTCTGGTGGAAAGAAACAGGATGCTCCTAAAAGATGGCTAGACTAATTATAAACCCAGGAGAAATGAGGCCAGTTTTGCAAAGGGAGAACTGGATTTTGGTTGCAACTGTTCACTTTCATCTCTCTCCTTGCCTGCAAGGTGGAAGAGGCCTCCTTCCATGGAAACAGCTGACTGTCATCTGAAGGAGGAGGCCTTGTTTAATTTGGTAACTATTAACATTTGTGCTTGTTGAACCAATGTTCATGAATCATCTCGTCCCCCAAGGCATTAACTTAGCCTGCAGGGGACAGGAATAATTCTTCCTTGCCTTGATGCTAATCCTTTGCCAGGTACATTGCCTTATCTGCCCCCATATGCCCCTTACAATCAATAACTAGTAAGTAACTGGCAGTAATTTGCTCTGGAAGCAGTCAATTTTCAGATTGCAATAATTCTGAATGTTCCACTAGGAAACTTTTAAAATTGATTTAAGTGCAGAACATGATATCTTCTTAGACAACTAACCCAGAACCTTACATTCCACTAGCCTGTTGATAGGTTGGTAGAATGCTTAATCTTCATCTGAGTCTCATTTGTATCATCTTCCCTCTTCTTCCTTCAGTCATTATTTGCAAAAGCTGTGCTTCTTTTCTCCATGTTCCTGTTTATTTCTATTCTGGGTAGTGATCCATATTCAGAAGGGGGAAAAGTAATACAGAGTCCACGTTGGCATACCAGTTGGTACTTCAGGGTGCAAGCCTAGCCAGAGCTATAGCTTGTTTTAGGACTTGTTGACAGGTATAACAGTTGTGTGCGCACACACTACTTTCTTCTTCAAATCCAAGTCAGTGCACACTTCTGTTCAATTTTCAGCTAATACCAGATTTATTCAGATTCAGTTACTAACAATGTGCCGAAATCCATCTTCCAATTTCTTCCCTCACAAAAGTGGCTTCTGTTGTTCTTCCGGCATCTCATTCCTGAAGTGCTTTCAGGCTTCTTTTAATGGTGATTTAGAGTTTGCTTTATTGTTGCAAAAAGTGAAGGGTGCTGGCAGTGTTTTTTGGGAGGGGTATATCTTTCTGTTATTTATGATGTTCTACAACATATATGGCTATCCATATTCCTGTCCTGAAAAAGCTTCATGTAAAGAGTTCTCCTCAGCTACAGTCAATCTATAAGGGAAATGTTGAGAGAGTTAAGCTGGAAATCTCCAGCTTTTTACTTGGGGTTCGTACTTAACAGATTACACATTTGTGACTAGAACCAACTCCTTAAGAAAGAATTGATTCTAGTCACAAACATGATCAACTCCTAGAGAAAGTGAGGCTTATAGTCCAAAATACCAAGCAAACTTTACTTAAAGCAAAACAAGTCTCTCAGATTCCTATCTGTTGAAATCAAATGCATTATCAAATCTTTTAATGGGTGGATATTCCTAAAGAGGATAATGTTTTTCATTTTGGCCTAAGATTGTAATAGGGAACTCATAGTTTTGGAAATATACGAGCCAACTCTTTTTCACCCCTGGGGAAATCCTAATGGATGATTAGGCTCAAGGATAGAAACAGCTGGGATTTCCACATTGTCGATCTTTTGACAAAGAACAAGGGGTGACCCCTTTCTGAAGCCCAGAGTCAAATGTCATTCCTTACAGAGTTCTATCACACTATATACGTAGCAAAGAGAAGAGTCAACATAATAGAGGGAAGATCAAGGTTTGAAAAGATTTTTTAAAAGTTGGAGAAAGTACATACTAAGAGGAAAAGTGAAAAACGCAGTACAAACTGAGCATGCTTAGTAAATGCAGACTTACAAGGAAGGAAAGAAAAGTGACCAATAGAGATGAGGACTTGGTTGAGCAGAACAGTGATCAGGAAGCCTTTCTCACAGCAACTTTTTTTTTTTTAGGATGGCTGTTTCTACCCCACACCTGAGATATGTTATGCAGCAATACGTCACAGCTTATTCCTGATTTTTTTTTTTTTAATTCTGATGGTTTTGAAAAAATGGGATTGTAACTCCATCATTGAGCCAAAAGTTGCTGAACTCAAACACATCAAAAGGTTTCAGGCAATCTCAGAAGGTCTCAAGAAACACAGTGGGTTTTTAACACATAACCATCATTAATTGATAAGGTACTTGTAATCTATTGCTCATGTAACTTCCATCTGCATAATCACTCTCTCTTCCCCTCCCTTCAACCCTACCCACCTCATCCCAATTTAAATCCTACAGTAGTCCAGCCATTCTATGCATCTGATAAAGTGAGCCATGGCTCACAAAAGCTTGTGCCTTTTAATAAAAATTGTTAGTTGGAAAAGGTGCTGCCAGACTCCTTCTGATCCTGAATTCTAATAATCCCATACTTGATATAGAGTTTTTCTGAAGCTATATGTTTCCATAGGAACAAGATAGAAAGGAATGACAACCATCAGTGGTGCTGTTAGGTCCTCTTGTAACATTTCTTTCTGGTAGTGACAAGTATCCCATTTCTTCTCAACGAAGCTGTCAGACCTTGAGTTCTCTTGATCTTCCCATGGATTCAGAGTGACTCACCAAGGCCTTCCTGCCGTTAGGTGAGTGCTCTGCCAAATAAAGACAGAAATTTAGAAATGTTTTGTGTTTTTTTCCCCCTCTTCAATAAAGCTGTAGGATCTGAAATCATTTTAGGTGAGCTTCATAGAACAGATAATGAGCCTGCTAAAAGGAATGACAGCTAACTTAAAGAGTTTTCTGATAAATTATTGTGACAGCATTTTTTTAAACCTCAAACTATGAAAATATTCCTTTTTTTGTTTGGAGCAGGAGAGATTCCTAGAGAATAATTGACACAATATTGACCTTTCCATTTGCCACCAAAAACCTGGTGGTGGGGGGAAGGATTGGGGCACAAAGATACATAATATTTAAATACTTTGCTGAAAATGACAAGGCATTTCTATCAAGATGTCTGTATCTAATCACAATGAACTGGAAATGAAATTCCATTCTCAGCATTAACTTGAATAGATAATTCTCTGAATATAATTCCCTGTCTTTTTCAGATTTTAGAGAATTTGTCCCTACACCCTGAGAATGTTCACTTAGGTCCTCTCTTCTCTCCACCAAAGTAGTTATTTTCAAGCATAAAGAACATTTGCAGAAATTTTGCATCACCTTGGACCTGCACCACCTGACACACACAACTAGACAATACAGCAATGGGCCAGGAAAAAAAAATGTTTATGGAAAGGTACCCTCAATTAATTTATAGCTGCTTGAGATTCTTCACAAAGAATCTACACATGGTTTGGGTTGTTTACTTTTTAAATACTTCTTGATGTATTCCAGGACCGAGATCAAACTTTGAACTTAATTTGAATTTAAAGTCTGTGATTAATTTCTAATTGAAACCAGGGTTGTCCCACAAATTTTGAAAGCTTTGCATAACTAGATGTTCACCTGTGCCAGCTCAGAGTACAGTTCTTAATTCTCTATATGAGTTCAACAGGTGCAACCCTTTTAAGTCTTTATCAATACTTTAGGGAGAAACTGGAATTTATTGCCATGGCTGCCACTTGTCCCAGACTGAGAGGGGGGAAGACTCTGAGACTGGGAGGAATGCAACTAAGCAGCTCTCAAGAAATTGCTGCAATTTCATGTTTATCCTCCAGTCCTGGAAGATAATGGCTCTTTTCAGTTTAGTGTCTGCTATCCTCATCTATCATCATCGGAAGACACTGGAGCAGCCCAGCCTAGCCTCTGAAATACTGATTTTTGTGGTTGCTAATAATTGCTTTCTCATCTAACCTGATAATAAGTCCTCTAAAATCTACTGATCAGAAGTCTGTGTCTTCTTGAAAATGACATCAAGAATGGGACAGAAGGCAGGCCTTTTCATGGTTTTCAAAGCTGCCGTTGCCCTTAAGACATTCAACTGGTGATGATTAGATCTGTAAGATGGCGCAACTGGTTGGGTAAGATCCCAAGGTTTCTCTGTCATTACCATTAATGTGATAAATATCACCAATTAGATTGCTCATGCCATATTAAATAACCCATTTGGAATTCGCTTTGGCTTGGTTAATTCAGTTTTGCAATGTAATCTGGTGGGAGGAGTAAGGATACATATGCGTGTGATGAGACAGATGCCAGAGGCAGGAGTTCCAAAAAGTGAGAAATGCAAAGATGAATGTGGATGATTTATAGAAAACTTACAGAAATCTTAAAAGTTCCCAGTACCTGGCTTGAGTACAATGCACACACATTTCAGCAGCTGAAGCTTTCCTAAAGACAGTTATAAAGAAATCAGGAAAAGTGTACCTATTAGGGAAACACGCTTAGAAAAGGAACATGTTTGGAATTGTGCCAAGCATGTCTAAAATGCAGAGGACATATGTGTTTTTATCATTTTTCAGCCATTTTTCATGCAGGTTTTTTTTTTTTAAGAAATGGCAAAAATGAGAAACTGAATTTGATGCTTTTGAAGAGAAATGATATGGAAGTGAGAACGGGGATTGGTTCCCCTTTGTGGCTGATCCAAAATACAATTCCACTGGCAGCAGCCACCCTTGAATCAAAAAAAAGGGGGGGGGGGACCAAAGGGAGTTGTGTTTGTGCCAACTAATGAAGCCTCTCTTAATTAAAGCTGATAGCAAACAAATATTGGCTATTCAGACTACAGCTGGGAAGCACAGTACAATTTGGAACTGTGCAGCTGTGAAATTGGACCTCTCAGGCACAGCTGGGGCTGAAGGAGCAAATGGTGGGCTGGGTGGGTGAGACAGGGACGACCTTGCAAGGAAAAGAAAAGGAAAGCTCTGACAGTGAGAAACATGTGCTGTTGGTCTCCAATGCATACTTATTTCCACATTTCCCGCTTTGCAACAGTCTGTAATGCACTGCACTTTAGAAAAGGCATTTCTTTGGCTCCTCTCCTTCCTCAAAATGCCTCTCCAGTCTATAGCTGAAAGACACTAAGTTGACAATTTGGTCGATGGACTCACATCCCTTGGGTTCATATCACACACACACACGGACACAGATAATGGACATTGAGGATATGATGATCAGGTAAAAGAAAATGGGATTTCCTACAATAATTCTCCCCGTAGCATTTCCACAAGTTGGGTATGGACTTTTTCCTTCTGTTGAAAATGTGCAGAAGTGAATAAATCAAAACTTTATTATGGTCATAGACCAGCATAAGGAGGGTGGGGTGCAGTCAATTAAAAAGCATAGAAGATACACCCGAGTCTTAAAAAAAATAAATAAATGAAAAGCTAGAAGATATAAAAGATATATGTATCAAAACAAAGTATATATAAAAACAGTCCAAAAGAATCTAAAAGAAGGGATAGGAGCATTAGATGGGTGTAGGGGAGCATAAAGGTTAGTATGTGGAAAAATATACCAATTTACAGAGCACTCTGATATGGTGAACTAAGTGCTCATTAAGTCTAGTTTATGGCACAGGTCATCCAATGAATTTTGAGTGATGTTGCACAGAACCTGGCAACGTATGTTGTAGCAGGGATGGTATCTGAAAGCAGCAGGGAGGTGTAGAATTGTGCGCCCTTGCATAAGTGAGTTCTGGTGGCTATCGTGGAATATCTATGGAAGTGGTTTACTGTTGCCTTGTTTTGGGGTGTTTGTTTGACTTTCGTCTCATCTACAACCCTGGAAGTCCCTGATTATTTCCCATTCAAGTACTAGCAAGCCTGACCCTGCTTAGCTTCCAACCTCAGGCAAGGTCAGCCAGATGCGGTCACCCACTGAGATCTACCCAAACTCACTTTGGACTAGACTTGCTACTGAATTTTGCCTAAAGCAAAGCTTTTGAAGTTCCTGCTTAGAAGAATCATTCAAGAATTTTCAAAGGAAGAAAATAAAATAGTTAATAAAGCTAGCAAGATTCCGTACAGGGTTTCTTCATAACCCAACAAATAACAAACTCTAGTAACTGTAACATCAGTATAACTAGTTTTGGAGAAAAGTATTCTATCTGCTCCTGCCTTGAACGTTGCTGTGAAGTCCTGAGCAGTTCATTTTGGGCAGTTTGAGCAGGCAGAACACCAGTCATGTTCTATCAGTGGAATGCAAGATCTCCCATTGTTAGACGTGGGAATTATGCATGGTTCTACTTTCCTTAACAATTCTTTCCACGTTATCTTTCTGCCACAGAATGCACCACTGCCTTTGATTGCACCAGGGAGTACAAGTAGTTCTAGATCAGCCTCCCATCATTCTAAAAGCACGCCCCTCTGCCCCAGCTTCGTGAAGGTACTAGTGATCCCTTAGGAACCCAGTGTTGGTGTGCAAATGGAAATGGCTAAGGCAAGCAGGCGTATCATAATGCATCATCAGTTGCTGATTCACTCAAAAAATAGAGAAAGGAATGATGATTCCTCAGAAAGGATGATAAGGAACAGAGTTCTTGTCTGGGTGTGGGTGTGTTTCTTCATTTGCTTGGAGAGACCAAGTACTCCCTTAGGCTAGTCCAAAGCTTTTGTGTTGGTGTATTCCAGAGGAGGCAGGAGGGAGAGCTTACCTATTATATCCCATATACTGAGACAGAGAGAAAGTGTAGGACAAAATGTGAGATGCCCCCTAAATTGGAGTTGGCCAATTTCGGAATGGGGTGTATTCTTGGATTGTCAGATCTGAGGTTGAGTTCACTTTCTGTACAACCTGGGGTAGTCACTCCTTTTTCTTAAGAAATCTTGTATATGGAGAGGTTGGTGATGATGGTGACCTACTGCCTTTAAACTCTATCAGAGAAGATTTAGGGTGGTTACTCAGTTCCAGTTCCTAGGACTTTGTCTGGGATGAAGTGTTAGTCTAACAGACAGAAAATAGTGTTCTGTTTTGTTACTCTGCCCTTACAGTTGGGCAGCACTCCTAGCTATGATTTGGTTTAGCAAAGTTTGCAAAAAGTGTTTGGGGAGCCATCTGAATGGAAGGCACTCAATAAATGTGTGAGTCTGCTATTGCTATTATCACCATCAGCATTTGTCAGCATTATTATCATTAGACCCCCTCAGATACAAGCCAGCTGTTGACTTTGCTGTAAGGAAGCTCTTTCAAAACGAGAACAGTGCATGCTGCTAGATATGGCAGCCAAAACCCCCCGTCATGCTGAGACCCAGTTCTGTAAATGTTATTTCTATTCTTCATTGACTTCCTGGTGCGTCCTTTCCAATAGCTTTGATTGCCTGCCTATTTCATTTGGGCAAGTCAGGGTTTTGTGCTCTTCTGTGATTGCTTTGATCTACACAAAAGAGGGAACCCTGCCAGCAACAACCAAGAGAGTAATAATAGTAATGAAAGACCTACAGGTTCTCACCAGCCGGAGTTCAGAACATGATGTTGAACTCTCAGGGATTTAACTAGAGAGTCCAAGCACCGGAGGAGTAAAATTACTACTAGTCCAGTACTTACATCACCATAGCGGTAGGGGGAAGAAGAGAAGGAGGAGGAGGAGGAGGAGGAGGAGGAGGAGGAGATGACAAATGAGGCTGCCAGCATGGGCTTTCTTAAATGTGCATCAGCATGAATCTTAGAACAGCCTATCTTCCAAAGTAGACAACTAATCACATTGAAAGGAAGCTGTGCTCCTGAGGGTTTATAATTAGCTGTCGATTGGACAGAACAAGTCCACAGTCACATATTTCATATAAATCAAGATAATGGAAGGTGAACAACTTGTTTTCCATGTAGCCAAGTTTATATATGTACTCTGTGTGGGTATACATACATACATACATCCATACGCACATACACTTGCTAACCATTACTGATTTAATACTAAATCTAGAAGAGAAGTGACAGTGCAGATTTAAAATGCATGCATGATCTGTGCTTAATTTTCATCCTTACTAGGTATCCAAAAAGAATTGCTCTCCAACATATGAACACTTTCAATACAGAACATTGTTTTACAGGGTAAAAAGAAGTTCCATTATATAAAGTTTGCTGGTTCACTGGTTGGGCCATGCCAGCTTCCAATGCCTGTGAAATCTTCAGTAATTTATTAGTGTCTCCAGATATCCTTAAGCAAACAGGCTTTCATTCAACTCAGACTTGCATCCTCAAAAGTAACATTTCTGGCAAAATATTAATACTATTCATGGTTCCTCTTTCATAATTTCCAGTGCAATTTATACATCGCATAATGTAAATAAAAACATAATGGCACAAGGCAAGTTTACCATATTGTGCTTTGATAGGTCATTTCAACGAGCCATAGTTAAAACAAATTATCAGGGTTTAGTATGATCTGAGACTTTCCCATATTTTGTAACATTTTATCTTACTCTTGGCTTAGTGCTTTCCAGATTTTGGGCACATGAGACACCCTCAGCTGCATGATATTTTGGGGTACAATAGGGCCTCCCATATTTTACCATAAGATACTTGCAGTGCTTTTGCATGTCAGTCTAAGCTTACCATGATTGTCAAAGGGCTGTGTCCTGCTTGGCTCTGAGTTAACATGAGCAAGAAGTAGGAAATTGGAGAATAATGATTTCTAGCTGTGTGATAAGTACCCAAAAAAGTAGAAATGAGAACCAGTTTGGTGTAGTAGTTAAAGGTACTCAGCTAGAAACCAGACCATGAGTTCTAGTCCTGCCTAGGCACAAAGCCAGCTGGGTGACCTTGGGCCAGCCTCTCTCTCTCTCTCAGTCCTAGGAAGAAGAAAACAAGGACAAACCACTTCCAAAATCTTGCCAAAAAAGCTTCAGGGACTTGTCCAGGCAGTCACCAAGAGTCAAGGTTGACTCAGTGGACTACAAGAAGTAGAATACTTATTTTCAAAGCAGGAATTATTGATCCTGGGACAATATATTATGCTGCTCAACAATTAGGCAGGTTTCATTCTGAATGATCTGAGAAGATAAGTGCAAGGAAAGAGTGTAGGAATAGCAAAAGTGACAAGTTGGTGCAGCCAGCTCTTGTTTGCTTTCCCTTGTAATTTTAGGATTGGGGGTGATCACTACTACAAGGCAATTAGGACCTCCTTCTCTCTAAAACATGTGCAATTACCTCCTGTAAAAGCAGCCAAATGTGGTGATGAATGAGTGTGCACATGTGTGTGCATGAGGGGGATGGTTCTGGTGCTTATATCCCTGTATCTGCTCCAAATAGAAATCCCTCTGTACTTGATTCTAGCTTGCCTATTTCCTGCAACTGTGTGTAGTGATTATGCCACTGTGATCCTATCCAAAATTCTGATTGGTGTGCTTATCATAGGTGAGTATTCTGAACCAGAGAGTCTTGTTTCTCAAAGCTCTCTCTTCATTAGATCCAGTGTCCAAAGCCAGTTTTTCCATTCACTGCTAACTTCTTGGTCTTCTTGAAGCTCAGTTCAGCTGCTTGAAATAGATATCTAATTTGCAAAGCTTCTATATATTCTTCCATGGATTAAACAAAGTCCTAACTTCCATGGCCTCACCTTTTTGGAGAAATGGCATTTCCCAAGGGCAGTATTTCTCAACCTTAGCAGCTTTAAGCTGTGTGGACTTTAACTCCTGGCTAGGGAATTCTGGGAGTTGAAATCCACACAGCTTCAAGTTGCTGAGGTTGAGAAACCCTGCTCAAGGGTATATGTGATTTACAACCAAAGTTTTGAGTTTTTTCTGGATCAGTTAAAGGTTGGACTTGGCTTTCCCTGTAACAGACATATAGAGAGTGGTGCAGAAAATATATACTTGCTGAATATATGATTCTAATTCTGCTGCTAAAAGCATGACCTCTCTCTTGGCAGAAGATGGCAACTTGAAATGGATTTCATTCAGTGTATTTCATTTTATTTTTCCTACTGGATTTTTAACATGAAATTTATAGTTCATCTTTTGCCACAGATGTCCTCCAGGCAGCTTATATTGCAATATCAGATAATAAAATGCAATAGAAATATAATTGGGGAGATGGGCTTGAGGTTCAGTTCTTCTTTGTCCAGAGAGAACCCTGTTTTTCAGCACCAAACATTTAGGTGAGAAATTCTGACAAACTATGTTCATAATATTATGCTAGATGGACCTGCGATGTGACTCAGTGTAACATGAGTCCCTGTTTCAAAGGTTATTATTTATGAACATTTGTGATACTTCTAGGTTTTGTGTAAAATAGCATAAGGAATATTTGTATAGTAGTATCAGGTCCGCTATATTAGGATAACAGAGTTTCCTTTGGGGTCTGAACGTTTTGAATTGCCTTTGATCCATGAACTTTCTAGCTCATTCCATGTTTTATATGCCCAGAGAGAGAAAGAGTTTCCTTGATCTCCACCAGCCTATTTTCTGTTCCCTCTTTTGTTCAAAACGTGTGAAACAAAAAGTCAATGTTTACGTGCTCAGCAATTGCTGAACTTCTCATTTCTTGATGCACTGTGATTCAATGTGTCACTGGACATACTTTTTTTGCACTGGCAGATTTGAATTTTCATAAACACTGCTAATAACACTTTTCAGCCCGTGTTGCTCTGATCATGTTTATGCTTTGCACACATTTACTAAACATTGTTAAGGTGGCATATACAATGGAACAGATCTAGTTTAAATGGCTTTAAAGAGAGAGAATGTGTATACCCCATGTACTTATACTGTAATATATGTGTAACATTAACAACACAAATGGTATAAACCTCACTTGAAGAAGTGGCCATGGGGGGGGGGTGGGAGGGAGGGAGGAAGGAAGGAAGGTCGGTCAGACTTGGTTGGCATTTAGATGTCACCATATTGTTACCCAGAAAACTGCATGGAAGGTCTTAAGAAGCCCCCAGGAATTGAGCTCAAATCAAAAGTGTTCCTTTTTTAAATATTATTAAGTTCTTTTATCATAAGAACATCCTTCAACTTTCAAGTGTAACATCAACATTTGCTGTTGATGGACTGTCTTTGTCCTTCCCTGGCCCCTCCACTCCTTTCCATGTTTTATACTTTGGCAGAAGTTAAAGAGAGCTGTTGTAAATTGCTCCCATTTTTATCCCCTAAAGTATTCTGGAGAAACTGTGTCCACTTTTAACTGCACATTTGGAGCCTTCGATCCAGTCTTTTGTAAGCCTGCTTCTTGATTGCCACAATTCACCTACATGCAGTCACTCAGTTCCTTGGTAGTTTTCCCAGTGTTCATCAGAGTTGCATGCAGGTTCCTTTCTCACACCTCCACAGTGGTACTTAAGTAATTACTTCCAGTGGAGTGTAGTTATTTACTGCCCTGAGTTTACCACTCTGCTTTACCAGGCTTTAAATGACGACTTAGGGCTTGGAACAGCTCTGCCAATTTTTGTAAGTATTATGATTTTTCTGAGTGGCTGTAAGTTCCTTTCTGCCGGTCTAATCCAAAGAATAGGGCTCCTGATGAATTTTGCTTTGTTATTATTTGTTGATTTGTATTGCTTCTTCATAAATATATATATATATATTCAGAGTGCCTTTGGAAATAACAACAACAATAATAATAGTAATATGATTGTGATTGTGATATCATTTTAAAGAGGCATATTTAGCAATTATTAGCATTTACTGAAAAGAAACTTGAAGTTGGTTATTGCAATTCTGTTGTCAGGCCCAGCCCAAGAACAACAGAGAAACAATCCAGCCAAGTTCAGTTCTTTTACTGCTTATACCATATAGACAGAATCTTGCCAGACTAAATCTATATTACTCTAACCTAGTCGATATACCCTGGGAAATTCTAGGGAGTGGCTATCCTAGATCTCTTTCTCTTCCCATGATCCAGCTCCAGGCTGTGTTGTCTCTTGTCTCGCCCCCCTTCCTGGAATGTGCTCCCTCCTTCCTGAGATCCTGCTGTGTTACTGTAGTCCATCCATTCACCTCCCTCTTCGTAGACACATTCCATCACTTCTGTAAAATGAATAAATAAATGTATTTTTTTAAAAAATGTTGTCCAATCCCACTTTGTGGAATGTGGATGATAGGATAGGATGCCAGCAAGTGTAGGGTTAGTGCAGATGGTGTACTAAGTAACGCCAGATAAAGAATCTTGTGGGTCCCAGAAAGAGGCTAAGTAAGTAAGTAGCAAAGGCAGAGAAAATTATGGAGATTGCCACTTCCTTTCCTTCAGTTCTGAGCCTTGCACAGCACCGATGTCCTACTAAGGTAGAGGTTAGCTGGGTGATGTAGTGGGTGTCTGCTTGCTGTTCTGCTGGAGTCACATTTCAGTTAACCATTGAACATCTCAACCCTACACCTGCTTTTTTCTTATGTATTACTCCCTCCCTTGTGGGTTTCATTTGCCAGGCCTACTTTGCACAATACAGTTAGGGTTGTTCTGTAAACATCTGGAGTATGGAAATCTATGTGTGGGAAGATTAGAAACTTGGAAGGATCATCTTATAACTTCTGCCCATTTGACTCTGTGTTAGTACATCTGAGTGAATTATTGTAGTTCATCACATACTTGAATAATTTTTCATAGCTTCCTGATTTGTTGATTCTTTCTTTGCTTACTTCTGCTTTGAACGTTTCCCACAAGTGCTCTGATTATAAGGTAACTCTTAGTAACTAATACAGGTAATACTGTGATTATATGTGGAGAGCTATATGGTCATCAGCAGTCACGCTCCATGCTATTAAAATCACTGAAGTGGATAAACTCCATGTCCATGCAGAAAGTAATTGCATAAAAGTAATTTGTGTTTGTAAACAGAACCAAAATTAACTATGTGTATAAGAAGGACCACAGTCTAAATATCTTAACAAGGTAGGGAAGGGTATGGCGCCAAAGTTGGAACAGCTGCATAGCCACAAAACATACTTGGGTGACAATGGAAAGTGTTAATAATGTGTCAGAAATTGTGATGCTGCTGATACTTGTCAAGGTATCTCAGGCAATATACATCCTCTGCATAACTCTTGTTCTCACTTTGTCCCAAATACACAAATTCCTTTTCTGAAGTGCCACGTTATTCTGGTGTCATGTTTTGCTAAAAAATATGCAAGCTTAAAATGAGTCACATTTGTGTCAAGACTGCATTGCCCTTAGAAGAAACCAAGCAATGTTTTGGGCAGTTTCATAAATAAGGAGAGGCCAGGTCTCCCGGAACGCTTTCTAATCTATCGACAAAACTCTTTGACTTGTGTGGCATCTGGCTGCATACGACTCTCCTCTCTGCCCATTTTCTCCTTTCTACTCTACCCCCTTTCTTAAAATCTTCCTTCTACATGTAAGTCCCTCTACAATCTGTACAGTCTGTAAATCCCTCTACAGTTTACCCTTCTTTCTTGGGTAACGTCCCATTCCATCTGCTGTGGAAGCAAACTGGTATCCAAACTTTGCCATCCATGTTCCAAGAGGCAAATTTGCATGAGTTAGGAGGAACTCTTGAAGTGGCCAACTAAATGAATCAAGGAACTTCACAAGCAGAACAGGAGGCAATAACCCTTTTCTGTTGCTGCTCTATTGTATTTAGGGTATATTTACCATATTTTCTTCAAAAAAATAAAGGACAAACCTGAAAAAGGGGCAAATCCAAAAGAGGTTCATAAGGATAAAATAATAATAATTGTTTATGTTTATAACTTTGTTTTGCAAAGGAAAATTCAAGAGCAAATCCAAGAAAATAAATAATAAAATTAAATAAATCTAAGGGACAGCTTTCTGAAATAAAGGATGTATGGTCACCATAGGTATATTGTATTTGATTAGTGTTACTACAGTGTAGAAGTTACCACCAGTCTACTCCTTCATTAATTTGTCTGTACCCTTTTGGAAATTGGTGGCTATCGTTTTATCTAACAAATTCCAAACTTTACCTGCTTTACAAACCCATGTGTGTCCTGTGCTTAACTTCTGGGGAGAGCCCTGGATTCTAATAGTGTGAGTTGGAGAAAAAACTTTATCCTGTATTATTTACACCTCATGTATTTTTATATATTGCTCTAAGTCCCTACTTTTGTTCTACCTTAAAATGTATCAATTGTTGGACTCCTTCATCGTGGAGAAGCAGCTTCAGTCCCCTATTTATTTTGCTTCTCCTTTCCTGTTACTTTCTCTCTGCAGAATTCATTGCCCATATAACCAACTGATATCAGTATCTGAAGCAAAGATTTTGGGTTGGGTGCTTATGGGGAGAAACAGTTTCCAAATATTCATGAGTAATCATGAATTGTTTTCACACCACTGGAATGGAGCTAATTTGAAAGACGCATCATAAAGTGGAATAAGTAGGCTTTTCAGATAACAGAAGTTTTGATAATATCAGATGGACTAGTTTTTAAATATCTTGGGGAGATTGGACCTGTGAGTTGGAACATATTCACTGCAGTGATGATGGTAAGACTTTTGGATTGGACACAGATCTTTTGGAATACCCACCATAGCTTAATGCCTCCCCTCCCCTCTCCTCCAAAATTAGCGTAGAGTTTATCTATGTGAAAATATCCGTAAAACACAATATTCACAGATGGAAGAGCCCAGTGAAAATGCAGCTATTATTGTGATTATTAATTATGTCCATGAAATGAAGCAGCAGATTTAATCTACTTTAGAAAAATGTGGAGTTTTTAACAAGAATAACATAACTATTATTGATGTTTTGGGCAAACAGATGGGGAAGGTGGTGGCGGGAGGGAAGAGATGGTTTCAGAATGATCCTTTACTTGCAAAGCTTTGCAGAATTAGTCTAAGAAAGACACCTTAATTGATGAAATAGATACTGGGTAAAAAACAACAGCAACAAAGAAAAACAGATGGACCCATAGAGACAGGAATTATATTACTTTGTGGGCATTCTTACAACCTGCACTTCTGAGGGGAACATCACAAGGCCTAGCTCATTTGCAGAGGAGCGTTGTTGAGTAGAGTTGTTGATAAGGATTATGACTGCCTCTGATCCAAAGTGCTTTACCCAAATTAGACAGATCATACAATCTAACCAGTTTAGGGTGTCAAATTTGCCTATGGAGTTTCTTGTCCCCATGAAAATAAGACTATGACTGGCATACAGTGATGCTGATGTAATTCTGAGCTAAATTGGTTCTTGTTATGGATTTGTATCTGTGTGGGGTGAACATTTTGCAGAAAAGGGAACTAAAAATCCTTCCATGCTGAAAAAGCATGGTGTGAATATTGACATGTTTTAATCCTGCAAATTAATATTGTGCCCTGTAGCTACAGTATTGCCACATCGGTATAATCTATAGCACTGGTTACCACTCATGAGTAAAGCTTCTTCATCCTGCCTGCATTGCTGTTCTAAGAAATTCCAAACAAGTACCATGGATAACACATAAAGGTTGCAAGATTATAGGTGCTCTGTAAATCAGATCCTCTCTTTCTCCAGCTATGGAGATTTTTTTTAAGTGAAAGGCAAACTGTAGACAGCTGGAAGTAGTGGAGTTTAATGATCTACTGAAATCAGCCTTCCAATTCTTCAGAAGTTGTTTTCAAGGGGGTTGGGAGTAAGGAGTGGCTTTTTTTTTTCTTTTTTTGCCTTCATTTTCAGGTTGCTTGGGAATTTCTTTTGCATTTCTCTATGGGTATTATTGTTGTCATTGTTGTTTTGTACACAGCTCTTGGCCGTCCCAGAAGTATATAACTGCAGGAACATTACATTCTAGCTTTTCCATTTTCACTGAGGTTCTCTACTCTTCCAAAAGAAATTTCAAAAGCTATTTCTCTTTGATCAAATTGAATGTGAATTCATAAGGGGGGAGAAAAGTGGTGTTTTTTTTTTCCTGCACTGCATTCACTGTATATGAGAGAGATGAGGGGAAAGAAAAAGAACATTTGGGAAAAGGCTCTTCTTGACAAGTTCCCTGTGGAAATTGAAAATGTGTTATTGTGATGCTTAGCTAAGAAATTGATGTGTTTTTCCCAACCCATCCTCAAACACTTCTCTGATAGGAAATGGGCTCTTTTCTATTTTCTTTCCTTCTTTTCACCTTCTTTTCCCTTCCTGAGCCACAGCGCAGCAGTGTGATATTTTATAAGAAAGGTCTGCTTGATGTTTGATTTCCAAGATAGATCATTTGCTCAAGCTGGTCATCCTTCAGGCTTCATTCCTCCTCTAATATATCAGTTATAGATGGAAGTTAATAATAGAGTTTGTAACAGCAATCTTAAGAAGATTTCAAAACCCTCTGCTTTAATGGAAGATTTTGTATATTTGAGAAAAAGTCTGCATGCTCATGTTTCTGTTAAAAAATAATCCCATCGTGGATTTTGTATATGGTGTATTGAAATGCCCAGTGCATGAGCAAAGTTTTAGGTGTTTGAAGGGCAAAGCCATACATACTCTGGCCTGGTGGCTGCATTTGGCTATCCAAAACCTTAAACCTGCACCTAGATACCTCCAAAAGTGGTTACCAGATAGTCATTTTTCATTTTAGTTGCATATATTATTAATGTAAGGACAGTTTTTATATTTACCTGTTATAGTGAAGCAGTCAGCCATTGAACTGAATTTTCTGCTGCCTGGAATAATGTAGAAAAAGAGGGATATTATCCTCGCACCATCCATGAGAAAAGGAGGAACATATGCAAGAATTTCTTCCATACTCATTCATAAAGAACATTTGGCTTTAGAGATATGAAAAAAACTGTTTCACATTTGAAACAGTCCATCCCAAATTTGAAATACCTAGCTTCAAGTACAAGACATTCTGAGCATAGGATGGGCTTCTTCATTCATTCTGGAAGCGTGGAGTTCTTGGTGCTCTCTGAGCTTGGCTATTTGCTTGCAGACCTTTTATTACCTAACTAGGTAACATCATCAGTGCAAGTGAGTGTGGGGTTTGCTGCCTGTTTATATCCTGCAAGTGTTTCAAGTGACTTGAGCTGAAACAGAGCTAACTTGAACTTAAAACACATCAAGGTGTTTGAAAGATCCCATTTCATGTGTGAGGTTAGTTCAAGATGGCTTGAATTCAAAATTCAAGCATTTTGCACATCCCAACTTAGTTCCAACTTCTAGTTGACTGCAGAATCTCAAGGAAGCATCCTCTGATTTCATGCATCAACCAAATGATTGCTTATTATTATTAAATTTGTATGGCACCAAATCATTCTGATTCCAAGTAGCTTACAAGCTAAAATACAAAAAATATATATTCATGGTAAAAGAATGAAATAATGATGATCTACATATAAATGATGGTGATTCTTCCAGAAGAGTTCAGCCTAGAAGGGGGCTGATCTATCTCTTCCAAGGCTTACTCTGCTTCAAAGGAATAACTTGCTGCTATTTAGAGTATTATTACTACTTATAAGCCAGTTAATGGAAGACGGGAACTAAATAAATGATAATAAAAAACAAACAAGTGTGAGGGAACTCCAGGGATGGGGGCTTGTAAAAGGGAGGTTGTTCACTTTAGTCTCTGTAGGGCCATAGAAAGCCCTAGAATGAATAAATTGATTGGTTCCTCTTGCATTGTTAACTCTGAGCGTCAATGTCTCTGCATGATTTCAAACCAGATTCTTGGAGATGCTAAAGATTGAATTTGTGATGTGATCTGTACACAGACTGTGCCATGCAAATGGAATGCTCAGATACTCCTGAGCTACGAATCTTCCTCTTTTCTGATTACGCCTCTCACTTCCTTCTTTATCAGCTCTCAAGCTATTACTACAAAGGAACTGATAGCAGTTCATTTGTCTTCGTGTTACGGATCTCTGGACCATTTGGCCCTCTCGAGGATCATCAGCAGTAACCGTCTGATTTATAAATAAGCCAAACAAGGGATTTCAGATCCCAGTGGTGGTGGTTTCCCTTTTTTATTTTTTGAAACAGAGTAAGAATCTGCTGAGTGGCAAGACCCAATGTGGCTTTGGAAGTAGATAGTTGCGGCTGAAAATGTGACTTACCTAAACTCTCCAGTGAAAGGCTCAGATCTGTGAAATCTGGCATTGTGGATCCTCAGCTAAAGCTACTTCATTGCTTAGCTCTAGTGCTGACTTCGAGACTTGAAGTCTTATGTAGCCCTGGTCACATTTTCTCTACTTTTGTTTCCAATCCAACATTTTAGAAATAATAATCAAGAGAAAGGAAGGGAAATGAAAACAGAGAAAGCAATGAATGCCTATTTGATAGACACATCCCCAGATGTAGCTCTAGGCAGGCTTTAGAATCTAAAATCGCTTCAAATGCATTCTGAATTACTGTGAGCATATTTAGACACAGCTAGTATTTCATCTCAGGGCATTAATGTACTGACTGCCTTTTTTTTTTTTTTCTTCACCCCCTCCCTGTACAAACATTTCATGCCTCACAAAGAAGAAGATCAGAAAACCTGAAGTCTAAAAGGTTGTTTTGCAAGCAAAGCAAAGAGCCTGAAATGCAGAATGTGGTGGGAGGGATAATTCAAAGTGTTGATTGTGGGCTAAATAAGATAGCAGGAAGAATAAAGAGTCAATTCTAAGCTTGAAAGATGCCATCATGTTTCATTCAGAGTGAGACTGGTTAAGTTCACACAGGTTCAGCTGGGTCAACAGTATGATAAGCATGTTGTATAACAAAAAAACCTCATTAGCACTGAGGGGAGAGAGAGAGAGAGAGGCAGGCAGGCAGGCAGCCCCAAACATTAGTGGTGCTCTTGCAGGATACACTCCCTTCTCCTGTTCAGCTGCATTATATAAACAGCAAAATGCAAGCTGGAGAATAATGTCAGTCCTCCAAGGGAAAAAAAGAAGAGAGAGAGAGAGATTGAGCGAGAGAGCGCGTGCATAGCAAAATCAGGTGGCACAGATTAATTTGGTAGAATGGAATACACTTTTTCTGTTGTGCATGGAATCCAAAGCAGGGCTGCTGCTGCTGCTGCTGCTGCTGCTGCTGCTGCTGCTGCTGCTGATGATGATGATTATAACTCCCCCACTCCAAAAGACTCGGAGTGGCTTACAACATCCAATATAAAATGTAAAACAATTAAAAACCTAACAACAAAGCGTAACAACCCAGACAATAATAATAACGACAACAGCAACAACCACCACCCTCCACAGGGGTGCAGCTAACTCACTAATCCAAGGCCTGGGAACAGAGTCAGATCTTAAAAGCCTTCCAGAACTCTAAGAGAGTGGGTGCCATATGTATCTCTGGGGGGGGGGGGGAGTATTTCAGAGGGCAGGGGTTGTGACAGAGAAGGCATGCTTCCTCGGTCCCACAAAATGACGACTTTTAATGGAGGGGACCTTTGGTTTGTGTCTTTGAGGTTGCTTGCAGTCTCTAGAGGAGAAGGTGCTGGAAGTGCTTTGTTCACAACTTGGAAGTTAAGAAATGGAATTGTGTGGAGGGGAAAGAGAAATGGAAAAGATGCTTCTCTTTATGGTGACTTGGTCACCTGCTTTGAGTAATGCCTAGGCTTTCATGTGATTAATGATTTATGCAAAGCTGCAGCAACAGAAATAAATTATAGGCCACAGGTATCCCCTGTGAGTTTGCGTAACCAAGATACACTTTTCCCCTTAGGAGATTGCTATCAAGAGCCTGCATGTAGAACAAACTGTTCTTCTGTATTTTACCCTCTTCTTGACCTGCTTGACCTCCCCTAAGAATTTTGATTCTATGGAGCAGTGAATCCTCAGACTACAGTTCACTGTATGTTCTGCATGTGGTTCAGCTTTAGCTACCAGAACGGCTCCACGTGGCCAAAGGCACGAAATGCTAGGTTAACTGGAAGTACAGAGAGCTAACAGAAGGGGTGGAAGAAAATGTTACAACCCCCCACCCCAGATTTCTCTGAACTCTACTTTCAAAGTGCTTTTGCAATATTTTCAAAGGAAGCATCTGAGGACTGTGGACAGAAACCAAAAAAGTTTTCAATAATACTAAACTCCTTTGGAGGACTTTTCACATTCCCATTAAATGATAACAGAACAAACAAAGCCCCACTTGTGGTTCACAAATGCATTTAATAATGCAATTCTTCTGTTCAGGTTCTAGTCTCCTCCTCTGATTGCTTGATAACCTGAGTACTTGGATAAGATATGTGGAGAGTTTCAGCACCTAATTTTCACATACATTGAATTATTCTTTCTGTTATTTCTGAGATAATTTGGAAATCATGGGGCTTGGAAAAATGCCATTATATTTTAGGGGTAGTGGTACAATTATATCTTGGTGTCTCTTAAAGTAACCAGGTTCCATTTCAGTGGTTCTTTGATGTGAGTAGAATACTAATACATGGAGGTGTGTGATTTTTTTTTCAGTTTAATAGATTATGTGAGAATATTTTAAGAGCACATATAAATAATGTGGTATGAAATGGAAGATGGGACAAATAATAGCTCTCCTTAGCTTCATCTCTTCAATCAAGGCAGACGATAGGAGTTAATTCTTCCCCTGTTCTTCTTGTTTTATGCGTGGTTCTTCATCTGCTACCACTCTTGTTCTTATTAGGTTCCTACTCAAGAGCCAGTTGTTACTCAGAAGGCTATTTCTCTTTTACTCAAGAGAGCAGGCCAAAAAGAAGAGCCAAGATCCCACTCCATCCATGAAAAGACTGCTTCTTCTGCAGTCCATGTAGACCTGGCACGCTTACATCTCTGTCTAGACTCCGATACTCACCCTGTGGGTCATAGTGGATACCTGTCCCAAATGTCTCCTTAATTTTCTTTCTTGACTTTGTGTTCAGACTGATAACAGGCAGCTGGTCTAGCAGCCCTTTAATTTTCTCCAACTCACTCATATTGCATCTTTCTGTGGTTTTTGCTTTCAGGTGCTGACTTTATTTATTTATTTATTTATTTGGTAAATTTATATAGCTGCCCATCTCACATATGTGACTCTGGGCAGTGAAGAAAGTTTAAAAAGAACAGTAAATAGATAACCATAAAACATAACAAAGAGCATTAAAAACATTAAAAGCAGTAAAATCATTAAAACCATAAAACGTAATTTGCTGAAGAGCACAGTTTCCTAACAATATAACCACCTTACAGATCTCATACCCATATTATCAGATCCCCAGACCAGATGACAAAGCCATGTTTTCAGGCCCTTCCAGAAGGCCAGCAAGGTTGGGGCCAATCTGACCTCTGGGGGAATGGCAGAAAAGGCTCTCCTCCTGGGGCCTGTCAGATGACATCCCTTTATAGACAGGACCCGCCACATGCCCTTCCTGCTGGACCTGACGGGATGGGTAGATGCGATTGGGAAGAGGCGGTCCCTCAAATAACCTGGCCCGATGCCATGTAGGGCTTTATAGGTCAGTACCAGCACCTTGAATTGAATCCGGAAGCAAACTGGTAACTAATGTAGCCCGCGGAGCAGAGGTGTAACATGCACTGATCTAGGTGCACATATAACTGCCCATGCTGTGGTGGTGTTTTGCACCAGCTGAAGCTTCCAGATGCTCTTCAAGGGGAGCCCCATGTAGAGCTGGGATTCTGCAACATCTTATGTTGCCCATGGTAGGAGGGCTAAGAAGCACTCAAGAGACCTAAAATCATCTCTTCATTTGTAAGCCTTTTTCTTTAACCCCATCCCCATCCCAAGTTTTATATTTGTTGAATTATTTCTTTCCATAGACTTCCCCCAAACAGCTTGTACCAAATAATAAAATGAAGTTAAAGTTATGGCACTTCCATCTCTCTGACACACTGTTTGTTTTGGGATAAGGAAGCTAAGAAACATGTAATTCAATCTTTCACTTGCAAGCCTCCAGAGAGATATAGAGGACTCATATGTATATGATTATAAGCATGTACCTAGGTTGTTTGGCTTCCAAATATTGTTGAGAGCCATCCACTTTTGTGAGGCTATAGGCAGCATCCACCCAATTTTGGATTCAGTTCTGTTATTGGATCCCTTCTGTCTCCTTCTCACTGTTATTTGTGTGCATATGGCTTCACTGGAAATTGAAGAATTAATTCATACAAATTACTTCTGGGACTGGTAATGGAAGTATTCTTGCATAGTGTGAAGGATTATTGTGATAAAATGTGTCTGGGAGAACCAAAATGGGGATTCATTGCAAGAGAGCTAGGGTTGTAAAACATCAGGAAAATGAGATAAAAGGACCTGTCATCTTCTACAGCAAGGTGGCAAAGAAAGAACTCAAGAGAGAAAATGAAGGGGGGAAACGCTCTGAATAAATGAATGGGGAATGGATTACATTGTATTCACCTTGTTCTTTTGCTTCTTCTCTGATTCCTCTTCATTCTACCACTACATAGAGTTGCAACAGCTGAAAGAGTTTTCAGGATGACCCCTATGTGCTTAAATGCTCTTGTTCTGCAACCAAACTGTCAGGTTCAGCCCAAGAACAACAGCGAGACAGTCCAGAATCAGTTCAGCTCCTTTACTAGCTAACACCTAATAGACAGAATCTCGCCAGACTTATTCTAATCCCCAGCAACAGCAACTATAACCATGATGCCCTTAGGGAGGGGCCAGTCTCCTTCTCTTGACTTTCCCACACTCCGGCTGGGGGCTGAGGAGGTGCTTCCCCTGGAACCTCTTCTCTTCCCCCTCCCGGCAACCTTGAAGCTCCATTCCAGAATCCTCCCCGCTCATGTCTTCCATCACACAAACCCAGCACAGATAGAAAACACTGCATTCACAATGCTTACGGACAGCTTTCCCACACTGGTTTCCTTTAGCTCTGTTTGCTCATGTGATGCAAATGTCCCATTTCTGCTTGAAGATAGCTACTTGATGCTTCACCCCTGAGTCCTTCCAACCCACCTGGACTTCCCATTTCTCATCCCATCTTCAGGATGAATTTTGCCCTTCCACTATGCTGTCAACTCTCCTACCCCTGACTGCCCTTAAATGGGCATACTTTCTACTGTAAGGAAATCAGAATCTTTGCTGATCTTTAGATGACTGGAACCAAGTCATAAGATATTAAGTTTGTGATCTTTATCACTTCAGATAAACTCAGGAGTTGTGTTGGCTCCCCATGAAGATCATCACCCACTCAGCATCAAACACATCCTGTGGTTTTGAACATATAGGCAACAGTGACAGATTGTGAAATGGATGAGCAGAAACTAATAAATATATCTGAGTGTTAGTTGCTTCTCCTCCCCTATGCCCTGAGCAATCATACTCGAAGCGAGGGCAGGCCTTATCTCACCATTTCCTCTTGCACTCTTGCATCAAGGCTATGAGATAGTCTGTCCCTCTAGAGATTTCCCTGAACAAATTGTTTTGCCTTGCACTGAGGCTTCATAAGCCTTCATGTTCATACAAAAGTTAGAACATGCTTCTGCAACCCAGGAATGAGCCCCCAATTCAGGAAGAACACCTGTTTCCATTACGTGATTCAGCTAAGAAAGAAAATAGATTTTGCCAACTTTATATCACTAGAATCACTTCTTCTATCACTCCTCCTTAATTTGGCAGCACTCGAAGTCCCTGGAGACCTTTACTAGTACTTTCATAGAACTTCAAGTTGAAATTTTATGTGAGTGACATGGCATTTAGTTGGCCTGATCGGCCCAAGTATTGGTAGTGGGTTTTCTGATGGATAAGGTTGCAGAAAAGAGGACTCAAGGAGAAGAGGAAGAAATACATTGTTCCATCTGGCAAGACAGTGGGTGTTTGACTTACCGTATTTCTGAACCTGATCTCTGCATTGCAGCTTTCATTCTGCCCTGGAGACATTTTGTTTGCATGGAATAGTGCAGTGTTTCTCAACTTGACAACTCTAAGATGTGGGGACTGGGGAATTCTGGGAGTTGAAGTCCCCACATCTTAGAGTTCCTAAGATTGAGAAACACTGGAATAGTGCCTTGTAGAATGGACAAAGCCTAACTCTTCAGCTTTCTTCTGCATCCATCTTTCTCTCAATCTTGGTTTAAAGAAGACGAATGCTCTAATTAAGTGTGTGTGTGTGTGTGTGTGTGTGTTTCCTGCACTTTAAAAAATAATTATCTTTCAATTTGGATGGAAACAAATTGTTTTGTTTTGTTTTTAAAGAAGAAAAAAATATGGTATCTTATGGTGGGATGTGGAGTGCCTCTATCCTGGTCAGGAGATAGCTGAGGGATATTTATTTATGACAGTCTATTTGGTAATTTCTCTAGTGAGCATCACCACCCCAAACTTCCTCAGCTTAGTTCAGTCTTAAGGTAAGCTGTCATGAAGAAAACTCTCCCATGGAACTTTCTCAGCTTAATAAGTGTGGGCAGCCAACGATGCTGCAAAATTGTGGAGACAAACCCGAGGGAGAAAAAAAACCTTTGCAGATATACCTGGAGCCTCCAAAACATTGCAACAAGATGGTGAGCTTGAAAACCTCACCAGAACATCTTGATAATAAGGTAGAAAATCAGAAAGCCTGTTTTACAGGGGGAAAAGGAATTCAGGAAATTGGAGGAGAGATTTCAACACAGTATTAGTTCATTGTAGGCAACAATATTTCATTGGATGAGAAAGTCCCATTCTTTGGCTTTTCACCATGACCACCTTACTCTCTACTGGATTGCCTTGTTTTATATTTGGCAAAGAAGAGACCTGAGAAGAGACCTGAAATCAGCAGTGTAGCATCTCCACTTCAGTTTATGGATATTCATTGGGTCGTCATCATCACCACCTTTAAGATAAGGAAAGGATGCTTTGCAGACTCAGCTCATCCTTCTTTAAGAACAGTCTCCATTGTTCCCCTTGTGTCCATCAGGCCCCAATTAGCCATCAATTAGCCATCAATTAGCACATAGCAGGAGCACCCCTTAGAAGCCCCTCCCTTCCATGCAAGAGAGATAGCAAGTGCAGACATTGGGTGACTTGGGCTGATAGGCAACATTGCAGCTAATAGAGTACCAGGGAAGCTCTCAGTGCCAGTCAACCTTGACTGTGTTGTTAGGGATGACACAGGTTGTTACCAGTTTTGGAGAGACAGCCTCATATAATGGGCAGGCCCTTTGATTTGGTAAAGCCACAGGTCTCTGCAGAAATGCAAAACAAAACCAAAAAACCAAAAATAAAACCTATTTCCAAAGGCAGTTTAGCAACTTGGAATGAGTACACCCCAGAGTCTCTCCTAGACAAAAGCACCATTCTAGCTGTACCCCCAATTAAGTCCAAATAAGTAGTGTAACCATGGACTGCTGCACATCGCTGAATCAATGAAACAACTGTAGTTGACAAAGGTAATGCTGCATTTAAGTTAATTACAAAACATTTTCCATAATGGGGCACCCCTTCTACCCTCATCAGAATGAAATCTGCCAATGTGGTCATTGATCATGATAGTTCTTTCCGAGAACAAATACGCTTCGAGTGTGAAGAACAGTGGGATGTTTTTGACCCATTGGACAATGCCTTTGCATTGTAGAGAAGGGCAAATTTGTTTTTAATTATGACCGTGGTCTGTGTTGCAGATAAGCTGCCTTGGAAAGAAGGATGTGGATCTTAACCTCTAGATAGGAAGCACATGGGGGGCATGGAGCGATGAGAAAGATTCCTGTTCTCCCTTGTGAGTGGAAATGAGAATCTGATTGTTCCTGTGCAAAGAGCATAAAGAACAGATTAAACAGAAAGGAAACATTTGCAGTCTGCGGTGTTTTAAGAATGTTTTGAATATCCACGAACTTCGAGAAAGAGAGCCCCATCCAGCCTTAATAAGGTGCCTTGAACAAAGTCTTACATATCTGTGAAAGTGAAAGAATTACTCCAAATGGCAGATTCCTCCATAATTATGTCTACAGTCACATATGCATAAACTGTAAATGGGTTTGTCCACCATGGCCTACGTTGAGACATTGTAGCATGGTTGTTTCACCCATACAGCTGTGCTGGCTATTTTAATGAGAATTGGGTGTGTTAATGTCATCCTTATTTTCCTTTTTTTCACCCCCTTTCTTTTTAATTTGCTACATCTTAAGGGAAAGTAGGTTTGAAATTTAGCCACAGGAGAAGGTATCCAAGAGATTTCTCTCTCTCTCTCTCTCCAGTTTTTTTCCTCCCACCCTCAGCTCCTTCCCTGTCAGAGATGATCAAAATTCACAGCACATGTAAATGGCATTTCATACCCTTGGAAATGTGAATCCCATCCTCAGTTTCCATCTCTCGTCATGCCTGTTATCAGTGATATGAGAGAGACAGGGAGAAGCAACCGGCTAGAAGAATAATAGATAATAACATTTTGGCAGAGAGGAGAGGCTGCAAAGATGATGGACAAGAATTAAGGCTACAAGCTGAGGAGCTGATCACATATTCCCTCCAAAGTTTTGGAAGCTAAGGAAGGAAAATCCATTTGCTGTTTTGAGTTGTGTCCTCCACCTCCTGTTTCTTTGAAAGGCACCCTAGCAGAATTAATACACCTTTTCCACTCTTTTGCATTGGCCCTTGCCTCTTCATTAAGGACTCATTAAGAGGCTTCTTTCAAATTCCATCAATTTTGGTAATTCGTATCTTTATCTTTTATATCTTTCCTTCTCATAATCTCCATACTTGCCTTTTGTTCATTGGGAATCCCCATATGCCTGTTAAGAAAAAAAAAGTGTTTTTTTTCTTCCAATCTAAAATTTGCTCAGAACGTACACAGCAGATGATCTTAGCCTAAATCAGAACATCAAAAAACAATGGAAATACAGCAAGTAAAGGATCTGTTGCAATACCCCCCTAAAAAGAAAGGAAGAAAGGAAGTATCAACTTCAGGCTGAACAGTTGCCTTTATAAAGCAGTGCAGAGCATTTGACGGAGATGTTTTGCGATATATGCTAGCGTGAACTAAGCACCTCTCATCAAATAGTTAAACTAGCCACAGCTTTTGCAAGACTCACACAGTTGCTTTGAAAGCTCTCCCCGGTATTTGTTCTGGCATGTACATGTACAGGGAACACTTCCTCTGTGGCTAACCTTGACGCCGAGTGGCTGTACATGCCAAGTGCATCTTTCAAGGCATCTTTAAAAGAAAGGAAGAAGGTGGGGAAGAAAAAAATTAAGAAAAATGGATGGAAACAAATCTGTTTCAAATCTTGGGTTGATTAACCACATCCAGAAATCCTTAGGGCACACCGCAGATGTCTGTGAAAACCCCAGACTCGCAACGCCTGTGTTGTCTAGCACCTGCTTGGCTGAAAGCCTTCAGGAGTGAAGACTTCACTTTCCTGCTCGCAGTGCCAAGGAAAGCAAATGGGGTGGGAATTTGCTTTTTACAAACAGGACCGAATTTGGGGGGTCAATTAATTGGGATGTGTGATGGGTAAATTAAAGGGCAGAGTCAAGCAAGGCTGCCAGATAGAAAATCAATGTGTGCAGAGTAGGGAGGGAGAAGATTGCAAAACTCAGCATTCCCTTGAGAAGCAAGATCTGGCATTTGGAAGCCTGGAGCAAGCAGCACAGCCATTTGAGTTTCTGATGGAGAAACATCCCTCACATTACATCACTCTTCCTTGAATGTCTCTCCGCAATAGGATTTAACTCATGCTTTACTTAGATTCCCTTCCCCTCCACCATCCATGCCCTTAACTCCTCTCCTTTTTCTCCCCCACTCAATCTTGGCTCCAACAGCATTCTGAAGTCTACAGATGTATGGATTAGTCTAAATCCAGATTACTTCAATCTGGCCTGCACCCTAGGACAGTGTTGTCCAAACTTGGCACTTTAAGATGAGTGGACTTCAACTCCCAGAATGCTGGCTGGGGAATTCTGGGAGTTGAAGTCCACTCATCTTAAAGTGGCCAAGTTTGGACAACACTGCCCTAGGATTAGTCTTTTCTTTCCAACTTTCCGTAAAGTTTATTTTTATTTTTAAAAATGCAAATTCCTTGCTGCTGCATCATATTGTAACTTGCTTCGATATCCATGGTTTATCCACAGCTTTCTTTAATATAAAAATGTGTGCACATTTTTTTCCTGCTGGGTACGTGCTTGTTATTCACCTGTACCCAATACACATTTTCTCAAATCAGTCTTTTCTTTCTATGAAGCTTCTTCAAATACAGTCTTTTTTTTCTTTTTTTTTTAATGCCAAGAACTGTTTCAAGACCCAGGTTTGCAAACCCACTGGTTGATGTGCCTATCTGAGCTATGACAGATTTGTTCTGGTGGATCATGCTGAAAGAAGTTATCTTTATTCTGAATATCCTCATTTCTAACTGGTGCTTGGTTCTGAACAATTGACGGACTGATTATGTGCCATCAAGTCAGATGGATTTTCTCCATGATTTAAGCAACAGGCGGCTTCAATTTTTGGCCCACCCACTGATTCCACTATGCCACATCCTTTCTTTATTGAATCGAAGGTCTGGCTCCACAATAAGCTTGAAGGAGAGTTGCGTGGTCCTTTGAGCCACCTTACTGCAGATTTAAAGTTGTGCGTATCTACGAATTAGCTTGCTGGGCTTGCTATAAGTTTTGAGCAAATTAGCTTTCTAGTTTCAGCACTGGCCTCCTTACATTCTCCTTGTTTCTCCATGACATGCCTTATTTGCCACTCACTCTGTTCTTCCCTCTGGAGGACAGGCTTCTTTTCAGGTGACAGTTTCTTTCTTGTCACAAATTTCTTTTCCTGGTGACGAGATGACATCTTCTGATAAGTCACACAGAGGATATAATTTTATGCTGCGAGGAGGGGCATTTCCAGGTGACTCTGCTCATTCTGTATACTTTGTGTATCACTTGACAGGAAAGCAAAAGAAAGCTTCATGCTACAGATGCACAAACAACCACAGTAGATCTATTTTTTCCCCACCAAAAATATAAACTCATACAGGGGTTAGCAGAGGAGAACGTTTTGTCATTCTTTCTAGCTATTAGAGGCAGTGGCATATTTTTGAGCATACCATGCAGATGATCTTTCGGTTATCCTAGCTGGTATGTTGGAGGTGGCTTTCTGTTGGCCAGATAGGTCTGTTTGGAACAGAAGCTGGCAAGGGAGCATCCATGAATAACAAAGAACCTATTGTCTTCTTCCCAAACGATAGCTAGAGTTGTCCAGAATCTAAATCTAAAATCATAATCAAAACAAATGGCTGATATCGGGTGAGACTGCTGGTGAAACTTCCAAACTCTTGTGTGATTTTGGATTTTTGGAAAGAGAGGCACCTGGAGATCCCACGACAAGAACTTTAGTAGCTGAGCTCCTGCTTATCAACATCCATGCTAATAAAAGTGGCAAGTATTCTAGTGTACGGAATACTTAGGTTCACTAATATAAGTATAAATTCAATATATAAGGGTCACATGGGATTTTCCCCAGGTTGTCCAAGCACTATTGTTTATTTTGTTTTATCTGATCACTTGTCTCTCGTACACTTTTCCTTCTTAATTTTCTCCATGTTGTGTGAGTTTGTAGCTTGCTTATAAGCAGCGAGCTAAGAATTATTATGTTCTGGGAAATCTTGTTAAGAGTCTGGTGTGCTCTTCTGCCCTCTTCTAGCATGTTGCATACAGACAGGCATACACAGCGTGCCCCTTGCAGAGAGCAAACTGCCATGGCACCAGATTTTCTTGCAGCTTATTACTCCAGTAAGCATCTGTTGTTAATGAACCCACACACATCTCCTGGAGAGGTTTAGAAAATCATAATCACATCTCACACTTGTGTGCAGTATTCTCAGGCTGGAAGATGGTTGAGTCAAGGATCTGAAGAGAGAATCTCCAGGAGAGATACATCCCTGATGTGCTTAAATTACATTGCCATCTTGAATGTAAATCCTGCTTGAGGAATGAAGGAACGTGTGCCCCACGCATAGTTGTCCTTGGTTCCTGAACACATTGACTGAAATGATCATTATCTGCTCTTAGTCTTGGCTTTGAAGACTGAATTTTTCTATCATTATTATCTGAGACTCAGTAGCAACACTTCATTTCTCCCACTTGCTTTTTCACAATATTTAAGAGTAGCTTTCTGATCTATTGCTTCTAAGTACAGGTGAAGGATCTTGAGAAACAATCCCCATAAAAACACACAAACTTAGCAAACTTCCCACAGTTCCACTCATGGGAAAAAGGGCTACTGGACTCAAATCTTCCACCCATACTTTTATTGACTCCCTGACCCTTTGGATCTCTTTTAAGCCTTAAACCAGAAGACACCCCTGGCCACATTTCCCCCTCAAGTTGAGGGATGGAGGTCAGCTGAGTGTGGGACCACAGACAAAAGAGAATGGGAAAATCTACCTCTCCTCCTTCTGTCACCTTCCTGACATCTCTTTCTAATGTTCTCAGTTTGGTGTGCTCCTTCTGTCTCCTGCTCCCTGCCCTGCAAGCTTCAGAGGAAGGATGAATTGCTCTTGCAAAGGTCAAAAGTTCTTCAACCCTCTTAAAAATCCTGATTCAAAGACTCAGAGGAACTCTACTGGGTTTTTACCAACTTGGCTGTCCTGGAAAGGATTTGTGGATCTTGCAGTTATGCATTGTTCAAGCCATTTTGCTCAAGCAAGAAGAATCAGCTCTTCTTCACGTGGCAGAATCTTCCAGGAAGCTGAGACCTCCTAGATCCGATTTGGTAGTCCTCTCTTATGAGCAAACCTGTTGCAATATAGTCAGTTCTTTCCAGAATCATGCAGTTAATTTCCATTAACACTTCCTATCCCAGCATTCATTGATTGTCTATCTAATCGCCTAAGGTTATTGTCAACAAGTATATTCTGGAAGCTGCATGTATACGCTCCCCTTATTAGAAACCAGAGGCCAGACAATAGTCTCAGGGGCCCATTTGTCAAGTACACTAGATGGTGAATAGCTGCCACAATGATGCATTGAATACAGCCATTGTCTATATATGTTTTTTAAAAGAATCTGGCTCACATTTTTCTGTGTGCTTGGCAGCTGTTCCCATCACTATGTTGTTACTCAGTTTCTTGCAGCTTTTCTATATGCTGAGATGCCCATTGTCTTTACTGTTCAAGGTTGTGGGGTTTTTTTAAAGATTCTCAACTGTTTCTATGGCAAATCTGAAGCAATTTGGACAACGTTGCCAGAAGCAACATGGGATATTATTTTGTGAAACTGCCGATGCCTTAAAAAAAAGACATCAACCCCGAGAAGGTTCTTTTTCTTCTTCTTTTTCTTGCAGAGCTAAATCTCTCTTACTTTCTCTGTCTAACATTGATCCTGAACTTCTCTTGTTATGAATCCCGTGTGCTTAGAAGGCTAAAACTCTGTATGAAGAACATGATTTCCTTACATTGTTCTGTTGCAGGTTTTGCTATTATGATGGCATTATTCCCTTGCACCCCAGCTTCCTCTAAGCTGTCCCACCTAGCAGTTTCAGAAGATGGAAAAATCTGAGCACTACTGGAGTTCTTTCTACCACTGTTTGGGACTACATCACAATAAGCTATCCAAGGCATTTGTTGCTGAGCTGTGCAAAATAATAGGTTGTGAAGCAGAGTATGGTATAGAAGTACGGGCTTGTGCATGTGCCATGTCCACCTGTATTCCATAAGCTACTCTTCTATCATCAGGTCTGTGATGAAAGATGATGATCCAACTTCCAGTCAGCTGCTATGCATAAAATGAGAAGAATGTTACGCATAGCAGCTGACTGGAAGTTGGATCATCATCTTTCATCACATACCTGAAGGAATACTTATGCAGTGGAATGAATTGGGCATTGATACTCTAAGGTTGTCTTCATCTTTATGTTCCTCCTTACACTCTTAAAACTTTGGAAAAGGTATTGTTTTTTTGCCTTCAGCTGGGATGTGGAACTTATGGTGGTCCTGATACTGGCAAACTACCATGTCCAGCATACCTGACACCCTTGGTCAATTCTGATGGCTGCTGGGAGCAGTAGTTCCAAATGGACGTTTTATACAACTAAGGACTGTGAGAATCTGTCTTTTCTATGGGAGCATTCGCTTGGTAGGAAATGCTAACTGTGGGAAACATACATACCTATCTCCTTGCTGCTGTCTAGTTCAAGGAGACCTCTTTGGGAACACCATATGTGCTGGTTGAAGAGGACTAGCTTCCTTTCTTTCTCTGCTACAGCTGTTGCTTATAATTTTACGGCTATGGGACCTGTGTTTTAGACAGATATTAACCTGTCTTGTGATCTTATTTTTTTATTTTTATTCACTGTTCTGGCTTCTGTCTGCTACATTAGAAGAGAATGTGGTTTAAAGGACATGTACTGGTAAGGAGAAAATAAGTCAAGAAGATGACTCAGAAAACTTCCTGCAGATGAGCAAAAGAAAGTCTCCCAAGGCTGCTGTGTACTAGTGCCATTGGTACTAGTGTCCCTGATTTAATAATCCATCACAGTTGTGGTTAACACAAGAGGGCCTCTGAGTCATTAGCCTCTCAGAATCACCAGGAGAATTTATTTGCCTAAAATATGCCATTGATCTGTTTGGGGTCCATGGGGAGATGTGCCTTGTTAAGTCGATACAAGTAGAGCCTTTCCTTCATGCGCAGAAATTACCATGCTATAATGTATTATGTTTAGTTGTGTGAACACCTACTGTGCTTTTGAGCAGAATAAAATCTGACTTTGATAAAGGGAGGGAGTTGAATCCAGGCAGGGTGATCATTTTGAAGCAATGCAGATAAGTTGTCTTTTGATATTTCCCATGTGATACATATAAAGAAAACAGCTCTTATTTTTCTATCAACATGTTCACCTTCTCACAGTCTGGTAGCAAATTTGGCATGCTTGCCTTCCTAACCCCAAGTTATGTTCCCCATTACTGTATATCATGTTCCCCATTGAGAATACTGATGGGCCTCTAAGCCCTAACTAGTTTTCTTGTAAGGGAGGTGAGAGGTAGAGAACCAACACCTTATTTTTCTTCCTCCAAAAGTGGCCTGTCAGCAAGATCTCTTGTTGGAAACATCACTTTCTCCATATCTATTACACATTTAGGCTGGTCAATGAGAGTATCTTCTTTTTTTAAAAAAATGCTTTTGAATCAGTGTTGACTCCTGGCGACTGTCTGGACTAGTAGCTGCAGTTTCCTTGGTGAGATTTTTGGAAGTGGCTTGCCCTTGCCTCCTTTGTAGGGCTGAGAGAGAATGACTGGCCCAAAGTCTAAAGTCTAAAGCTGGACTAGAACTCACAGTCTCCTAGTTTCTAGCCTGGTGCCTTAAGCCCCTACATCAAACTGGGTCTCCATCTCCTAAAGTTCTGGGTTTTTAAAATTCCTGATCCATATGGTACAGTCTTTGAATGGACTTTGAAGTTCATGGCTTAGTTTAATGTGTGTGAACCTAGTCAATGAATGTCATTTATGCTAGGGGTGGGGAATCTATTTTTTATGATGGAGAAATAAGTGAGGGAAAAATGCATAAATACTCCCTTCCTTCCTTCCTTCCTTCCTTCCTTCCTTCCTTCCTTCCTTCCTTCCTTCCTTCCTTCCTTCCTTCCTTCCTTCCTTCCTTCCTTCCTTCCTTCCCAGTTAGCAATCTGGCATAGCTACAGATACAGCTTCACAACTGTGGATGGGAGCAAGTGGATAGAAACATAAATTTGAAAGAGAAAGAGGAGAAACTAGTCTCCATTGCCACTGCTGCTCTACTGAGCACCACCATTACTTTCACAGCTTTTTGTCCTGAAGGTCCTTTAATTCGGGGGTCTCCAGCTTTCTTAGCATATTTCTTCTAGGAAGGAACACATAATACATGCCTTAACCTCTGCTCCATATTAAGTGGAGAGACCAACAGAGCCTGAAGAAATGAGAAGCTTGGATAAGACAACATTAGCAAGCTACCATTTATTTATGTATTTATTAAATTTGTATGCTGTCCATCTCCCCAAACAGGTGATTCTGGGTGGCTCACGATTAAAACAAAACCCACAAACAATTAAAAATCAATACACATTAATTAAAATTGACTAATCAATTAAAAGGTCAAGCTGTAAAGCAAACCCTATACATAAAAAACTAAAAACATTCAAGATGACGGGGGCAGAATCTATTACCCCACAAGCCACTTCCACCAAGGCGAGCCCCCATCCGGCCCCCAGGCCTTCTGGCATAGCCAGGATTTCAGGCTCTTCCTGAAGGCCATGAGAGTGGGGGCACACCGCACCTCAGGAGGTAGGTTGTTCCACAGGGTGGGGGCCACGGCAGAAAAGGCCCTCTTCCTAGATCCCACCAGTCGAAATTCCTTGGCTGGTGGGGTTGGCAGCATGCCCCTTCTGCCGGACCGAGTGGGGCAGGCTGATGTAATGGGGGCAAGATGGCTCCTCAGATAACCTGGTTCTATGCCATGAAGGGCTTTAAAGGTGATAACCAACACCTTGAATTGGACCTGGAAGCAAACTGGCAACCAATGCAGTTCGCATAACAGTTTACTTTTTAACATTTCTTAAAAAGTAGTCATGGCTGCAAATCAGAGGTTGAACCAGCATACAGTAGGTCAGCCGGTGGTGTTGGACAGTTGATTTTTCTGACTGGCAGCCTCATTGCTGTGATAGCCTTAACATCTATAGATAGCACCAAGTTGGGGAAGTTACTCAAAAAGATGGATTACATTTGTCCATGGGATAGACATAAGGCAGGGGTTTCTCATTCCTGATCACAACTTTGGCCAAACCGGAAATTATCTTTCTCATCTGGTCTCTGTGTTTTGCCTCTCAAGGGCTGCTGCCTCTGAGTTTTAGGGGAAAGGATCTGTCATGGATGTGACATGTTTGTATGGGATGAGGGTTATTTGGTGATGGTGTGGAGGAGATTAAATTGAGCCTAAAAACTCATTGATTAAACTGACAGCCAACTCAGTTCTTCTGACAAAATTCAGTGTACCCATCACTAAAAATTCTGAGTGAGGAATGGCAGGTCTGAATCCCTTCCATATTAAATCCACTCAGCATATAGAAAACGGGTTCATTAGAAAGAAAAGCTTTCAACCTCATTTACTAGGACTGGTTTAATAAAATATTCACATTGAAGTATATGTTCTGTCAAAACATAGGTATAGAAATGTTTCCTCTCTCCCCCTCTCCTATTTGTCAAATGTGTAAAATGTTGTGGGTCTGAAGCCAAAACAAACTTACTATGAGAAAACAATATGTCCCCAAGCAAAATTAGGAGATTTTGCCATCCTTAGTTTGAGACAGAGGCTATATTATTGAGAGAGCAATATTTTGACAATAAAGCTCCATTCATAGGAGCTGACTCTTCTCTATTCAGATCCAGGAAGCGATTGCTCTCCTAGTTCAGTATGGCATTCATGACATTAATCACTCTCCAAAAAGGTGTCTTCACTTCTCCCAAGACTACAGTTAATAAATGTGGTTTTTGTTTGTTCTTTTCAATTAGAAATAGCTGAAAGCTAATGACATTGCCAAACCTTACAAGATCTCACATGAGAATGTGGAAAATCTCCTGAGAAATGCGGAGATTTCAGCATTCTTGTCTACAATTGTCTGGGTTCTCAGGTTAAGTTCATTGAACTCTCTGACATTTTGGCCAGTTTGGGGAAGAATAAATGGTCGATGCTTCAGTGGTTCGAGTCCAGCCTTTGCGTTAACAGGGTGAGCTCCTGTTTCCTCCCCAGTTCCTGTCAACCCAACAGTTCGAAAACTCATGTGAGTAGATAAATGGGTACTCTCACTCCGGTGGGAGGAAAAATGCTGGCGGCGCCTTGCAAAAAGAAGTTGGGAGCAGTTGCTGGTAAGCATGAAAAACCGGGTGCACCCAAAAAGGGCGCAAAGCAATGGAAACCCTGCCTCCTGCGCTCGCCAGCTGGGCTCTGCTCTAGGAAGGAGGCTCTGGCAAACCACTTCCGAAACACCTTGCCTTGAAAACTGCAAAGGACTTGTCCAAAGCAGTCACTGCAGAGTCGGTAACGACTGAGCGCAGATTAAAAAAAAAAAAAAATCCCATAATTACTCAGGTTCATGCTCTGGTTTTAGCCATGCAAAGTTTTGTGTCTAATTTGCTGGTTAATAAAGATGTAGAATGGAGTATGGAGAGGGATGTCCACCTGCTTTAACATGTGATGAAGCACTCAGGTTTGTTCCGTGCATGCTTGAGGTATTTAATATAATACAGCACAGCCAAATTGAGCAGCCAGTAGTACAGCACAATATTCATTTTCCTGCAGAAGGAATCGTTGAAAACAAGCCATTACAATGCCTTTTCTTCATCTTGAAATCCAGCATTGTATAATAAACCGCCATGCTGAACAGTGCATTCTTGTTCTGATGATGCACTTCATTCAGCACCACTCTTCTCTGTAGAGCTAAAAATCTCCAAGTTCTCTCATCTTGTTTGTGTTCTTTTGTGGGTATGTGCAAGCGCACTCAGTTTAAAAGCATGAGGCCAAGCAATGAGTCAACGCAAGTGCTTGTTGCCAAAATGTCTCTTGAAGATGTGAACATATTTCTCCATTTTTGATGTACAGAACAAAGCAGAAGTAGGAGGACCTTTATACAACCACTGCTACTGAGTCTCCTTGCATTGTGGTCTTAGGCCAGAGAGTTCACTTGTAGGATTGGAGCTGTTCACATTTGTCTGGCTGTCCCCACCCCTCTCTTATTCCCGACAATTAGTATATACAACATATATAACCTTTATTAAGGCCATTCATGGATTAGCTGGGCTGTGCTCTTTTCCCTTAGATAACTATATGCTTACTTTCCCAGGTCAAAGATAAACACAAACTAGAAACACATGGAATTTACCTATTGTAGTGGTCTGTGGGAATGACGTTGAGAGACAGGAGGAGAGCCACAGATTAGACAACTGTCATGCAAAAAATATCTCATTCCACAGCAGGAGGGGTGTGTGGGATACACTTCAGAAGGGACCCTCCCTAGTTTTCCAGACAGCAAAAGGAGAGGAGGGGAGAAATACTTTCAGACTTGCAAGGTTCTGTTAATGTAACCTTACAATAAAGACAGAGCTAGTATTCACTGTTGTGCTTCTTGTCTGGACTACCTTGAAGGGCTAAGATCTATTGTTTTATGAATTGTATATAACCTCCCAACTCACCACCCAGAGTCTACTGGAGTTGTGTGGCCAATAAGCAAACAAATAAAGTGGCTCTGGGGTGCATGCAATCAATCAGCAACAAATGCAGTTAAAACAAAGACCAAGAATTAATAGGCAACCAGAACCTAAATTGGTATTACGCCTCTCCAGATAGGAACGCCAATCAATATGGCCTCAGCACCTGAAGAAGCAGGTTTTTAGAGCTTTTCAAAAGGTCAACAGGGTCAGGGCCAATTGTATACTGGAGTTGGCTCTGTCTGGAAAAAGGACTCTGTTCGATTGGAAAAGCTGAGTCTTGCCCAGGATGTGAACATGAGTTTATACCCTATTCAACAATGTCATGACCTCATTCTAGAACTTCATAAGATCTAACATATTCTGCAGGGATAGCAGAAAAACTTGTAGCAGGGCAAAAATGCGACCCAAAATATTCAGTAGGAGGGGTCACCTTAAAGAACAGATGTAAGCGAAGTAGCTACAAAAATGTATGTCAGTGATAAAAGTGCTTGATGTATGACATCAGCTGAGTTGTCTGCACACCACGGCTGAAATGAGTCGCAGGTCAAGTGCAACCAAGGAAAGGTAAAAATGGCACAAGCCAACTAGGAGATGAGATGAGAATGTTCTTGAATGAAATAGGCCCACGAACACTGACACAAATCTGACGTATAGATGGCTAAAGATCAAGGAAATGAAACAGTTTTGCCAGTTATAGCCAAACAGTAGGTCAAAGTAAGGCAACTGAAGAATGGATTAAGAAACTGGGTCAACAGGTTTGGGGGTCTCCAAATGTGCAACCATAGGCTGTAAGCTAAATGAAGAGTAGTAGATAAAGCTGTCAGCCTAAAATGGGCCACTAAATCTCACAATGAGCCATATAGTCTGTTATATTTTTGCACACAGAGAAAATGTGCTCTCTCTTATACAGGACTGCAGTCTGACTTCATGCAAAGCTATGTCTCTTTTAACCAAGACTTGTTGAACCATGGCCTGTTGTGGGACAATTCATACATGATTTAAAAATCCAGGTATTATTTATACTCTGTTACCCTCTCTATCCTTACAATAATAGAATGAAGATGATTTTTAAGGAATCGGGGCACAAAGAAAGAGTAGATCCATATATATTATTGTCCTAAACCCTACTGAACGCAACAGGGCTTGTGTCTGGGTTGTGTTAGGTCAGGGTTGTGTCTTGGATTGTGTTTAATAGTCCAAATTCATGATGCATTGTTTAGCAGCTGTTATTTACGATAATGAATTTGGGCCCATAGATTCAAGCCTGGCGCATTTCTGAATAACTGAAGCTGAGTCAAGAATAGAGAACCTGTGCCCCAACTGCAGAGTGGATTCCCCTTAAAGACCCCATCACTTCTGGCTCTGGGCACTCACGTTTGTGGAATAAGGGTATCTATAAGTTTTAAATCAGGGTAGGAAAAAGCTTTCCAAAGGCAAGTAGTAGAAGTTGTGACTGCTGGATTGGATTTTCCTTATTGAGGAATATTACAACATACTCCCGCAACAAAAGGTTGTATGCTAAGGTAACAAATGTTAGTGTTATTCCAAAACAAAAAAAAAATCCTGTAATTTTCCTATTAGTCCCCATTTAATTTGATTAAATAAACTTTAATTTTACATTCCTGTCAAAGAGGGGCAGCATTTTGGCGAAATTTTGGTAGGTGGAACATGGTGTTCTTGCACTTCTTCAGTTACAAGGTGGCCAAAGGTGTGTGTATGAATGTCCTGGATTTTATAGTAGGATCCTTTCACCATGGCTTGCAGCTACTCTAGCTTCTCACAGAATTTAGTCTCAAAGGAAGACATCGTGAGTAAACTTCACACTGGAATAGAGGTTGGGAGCTCTGGGCAGCTAGAGAGACTTCAAAGTGATGGGAAGATGTTATCTCTTCCTTACATTACTTCCAGGCATAAAGTAAATTGAAGAATACCAGATGAGGATTTTTAAAAAAACTTTTAACTACCTGAGAATTAAGGAAACAACAGCAATTCAAGGGTCTTCTGCAGAGAAAGAAAACTTCTGAGAAATTACAAGACAGATGTCTGCACAGCATTGATAAATAGACATGACATTAAAGAGAATAGCAAATGTTTGTGCTGAGAAACCCACTGGCATTCAGTGAAAATGCTGCAAAATAGATGGAGTACGGTTCCATTGGTTCATGCTCGCTACCTTTCCTGCTGTGATTTAGACCAAGTGAAGTGGGGCAACTGTGTTTTCCATTGACATAGCCATTTTTCACACTGCACTCTTAACCTGAGACTAAACCAGCTGGGAATGAAGCGGGCTTAAGAAATCTTTGGATCACAACCTCTTTCTCTGTTTTGGACACCATGAACGACATCTTATCTCGCTCAGAAATGAGGATGTCACCCTCTCTCCTAGGGTTCCAGAAAGCCTTGAAAATCTGACTCTGGTCTCAGGCCTGGGGTGGATGTTTGCCATTGTTCAACGGCCCCTCTTTTGTTTTGTGGGTTTGGTTAGCTGAGTATTTTAGTCTAGGCTGCCTGTTGATTTAGTGTTTCTAGCTGTTCTTATGTTTTTCAGTTTTGCCCCACCCAGGGCGGCCACTAAATTTAAATCAATCATGAAGTCCTGATCAGTTCCGTCTGGATCATGCTTACCACCTTTTATTTTGCCTTGTTGTCTGAATCAAGCTATTGCAGGGTTTGTTTTTGAGGCCTAACGCGATTTGTCAGCATAGTCACTGGGTTTTATTAGCCCAGGTTTAGCATTATCCCTGCCAACGGGAATGACGGTATTGTTTCTAGTCACACATCCTTAACCTGAATTAGCCCCTTCTCTAGATTCACAAAATAGCTTGAATCCTGAACTAACAGAATGGGCTAGATTCTCACCACATGCTAAACTGTTTTAAACAAACCAAGCAACAAACCCTACCAAGTTTAAATGAGCCAAGTTTTGCACCTTGATATGTGCCTTGCGATATGCACACATACACGTTAGAAGTGCTTCCAGGACAAACACAGCATCATTTTATGCAGCTTAGAAATATTTTCTTTTTTAATTAAGCTCTGGCTCTTGAGGAACCAGGGAAGAGGGGCAACTGTGTGTGGAGCCCCACAGCACCTCTGCTGGACACCTCCCCATTTATGGCTTCACTCTGGCTTCCTCCCCCTCCCCCTCTGCCTTCTTTATCCCTCCTCTGGCTTCAGCCCAAGGAAAGAATGACAAGCCTGAGATCTGGGTGTTCTATTAAAAACACAGGAGGAAACCGTCAATGTTAGCCAAAGGGGGAAGTGCGAAACTGGCAGGGGGAAAGAAAAAGCCATTTCCTGGTGGCAGAGCAAATGACAAATGTGAATGCTGTGCCCCATTCAGAAGCATTTTTGCAAACAGAAGGAAATAAATTGCAGTTGCCTGAGTTCTGAATGCACCCAGACTCTGGTATCTATCTTTTCACACTTCTGCAACCTGCAAACTCTTAAAAATGCTTCAGGGTATGCAGCCCAGTGATTCTTGGAGCATGGAGGATATCGTGACTTCTTTGAAGTGCAAAGGGAGATGAATGGGTAAAGCAGCAGACAGGTCCTATATGTAAGCATCACTGCAGTAGGAAGCAAAGTGGGCCCTTGGAGTTGACTGCTTAACACTTAAGCTTTTTTTCCATTTCTGCTTTGCTATTAAGCTCACCTATCTAGAGATATTATCTGGTGCTGTGCCAAAGAAAAAAGGCATTTTACCCAATACCATCCTAGTTGCAGGTTGCAAAGTTGGGATAATATACTCAGTAGAGATTTCTCTACCTTACTGATGTCTCAGCAAGTAGTAACTCTCACCTGATCTTGGATGGGCTTCGAAGCAGGATTGGGTCTGATTAGTACTTTGATGAGAGACCACCAGTTAATTTCAGGCTAAATTTGGAACTCAAAATTATCCCAGAAGAAATCAGTGACAACCCATTTCCATGCCACTGCCAAGACAGTGACGTGGATGGGTCTATGTAATCATCAGGAATTGAGCTTGACTCAAGTATGTTGTCCTCCTTTATTGACTAAGTGGGGTGCTCACACTTTCAGTTGTGTTCCCCCATTGTTAGATTCTAACAACTTTCCATGACAATGAAACAGTGGAAAAGGATCAGCAATAAAGGGACTGCATTATGATACCTTAAATCAGCATGGGGAGAGAACACCCTTCAGACATGTTCCTAAACCTACAGGGGTCTAACACCTGAAAGGGTTCTGAAACCAGGGAGTAATCCAAAGAGGGCCTTGTACTATCTAGGATGAAGGATATGCAAGAACCTTTTCACAGATGTATCTACATTCTGGATGGATTTTTTACATTGTCCATGTATTCTGGATGGTCTCCTCCTTTCTTGCTTTTCAGTCAGTTGCTAAAGACCATTTTGTGCCAGTGAGTTTCAGTGGTATATGGGAAATCCTCATTGCTTTTCACTCTTGAGCCTCTCACTTTGAACTGCAGCTTTACAAAATGATGATTTTCTTAAGGAGCCGCACTTTTTGCACAAGACAGGTGAGATGTAACTGCCTTACTAAACAAATGCATGAAATAATTTACCATGCTATATCTGCTGATTCAGTGTCTGGCCAGGCTGCCAGCAGATGTCAGACTTCTGTTTCATTTTGCTAGCCTAGGATGCTGAAGGAATGGTCTGTGCGTGTTTGCGTGTGTGGGTGTGTGCACGCATGTGTGTTATTAAATGAACTCTGCTTCCATTAGACCTGGCCTTAGTCATATAGGGATATGCTTTATCGGTGTAACAGGATATACTCTAATTGGCTAAGAACCAGCCCTGAAATGTCACAGGAAGATTTATATCTCTGAGCTCCTTCTTCAGATACTAATTTCAGGAGGGTCAGTGGATAAAGGCTCATGGAGAGAAATACTCCAGATTCTTCAGGTGACTGTCAATTTTCTTTTACCTCCCCTTCCTTCTTCCTCTCCTCATTGCATTCTTGGTGGTCCTTGAAGGCTAAATGAATGAATAGAGAATATGACTCTAACATTTCAATCTGTGGAGATATAAAGCTCACTGTACGTAATAGAACTTCTTCCTTGGTAAGTGAATATAGAATTATAGCCTACATACCCAATCCCCTATCTTTTTAAAGAAAAAGAAATCTCACCATTCTTAGCAGCATTCTTCCAGCAATCCTGTTGGAACTGTGGCAATGCATTGCTTCTTGAACAGGAACCAGTCTGTGGCCTTCACTTTGATGTGAAAGATATATTGTATGTCTCTCTCCCCTGCCATAGAGCATATTCTGGTTTCAAATAGCAAGTAGCCATTCCAGTTAAGTGTCTCTTCCATATGTGTCATCATATTTCTAGTTGCCAAGATCCGAAATGAGATGCTGTTTCCATAAAGGCTGATATCGCCATAGACCATTAGGATCCTTGGAAACAGCACTTCCTTAGATATCTGTGGTGAGATGCTATTATTGCAAACACACATCTATGGAAGATCTCAGTATCTTGGACCCGACAAATACAAGAATACCTTCTAGATCCATTAGATTTACATATCCAATGTGATCCTTTCAGTGGGGAAATGATAAGACCTTTGGAGGACTGGCTGAAGAAATGTTGGCTGCTGTTGTCCTTGGGACCCTAATTTTGTATTTGGATGTGTCAGGTGACCTTGTGATTCTGTAGGTTTATGCTGTTAGGATATTTCTTTCCTGTGCTCCTCTTGTGAGCTGCTTAGAAGTGTGCTGCATACAAGTGATGTAAAATACTTACATACATATGTATGTACCATGGTAGCAATTTTATAACTGCCAGTTGGATAAGAAATGGAAGGAGGTGGCCAAACTGAGAATTGCTGATGAAAGTCTAAATTGATTATAAGCCAAATTTAGGTGATGGTGTGGCTCCAGCTTATAATATGCTAAGGTGATAAATTGAACTGGAGAAAGTTATTTCTGAATCTCCCAGTTCCACATTTCATTGACATATTTTATAGCTTATCATAGTCATTTTTTTTTTAAATCTTACCTTTCAGGGTGAAGCCAAACTTGAGTGATGATTTTCAAATGAACAGATGCTGTTGGACTTTTGAAAACAGGGAATAAGCAGTTTGTCTGCTAGAACAGACAATAGCAGGAGGAAGGATTCAAATAATACTGGCTTCACAAACATGTTCTTCCGTATATTTGGAATTCCATTTTATAGTTGCTCCTTTACATCTACAGCATGAGTAGTGATAGCCCACTGACTGCAAAGTTGCCATACTGGTGTGGGAATTAGCATTACATCTACCTGTTTACAACTTGGAGTCCCAAGTAGATAGACTTGAGGGCCCAGATAGTAGAATTGGCCTTCTTCCAATTAAAAAAAAAATGCATCAGCTTGTGCAAGCCATTCAGAAGGGTTCCACTGCAAAGTGGATTGTGTGAGTGATGTGCCATTCCAAAAAGCATCTTCTGGAACCTTTGGTAAGCTGCTTCCAAGGTTCTCACTGGCTCTCTGTGCAGCTTTCAAAACTGCTGCACCAAACCTTGTGGAAAATGCAGGTGCTGAAATATTTCACGGACATTTCTTTAGTGTGGAGACCTTGGTGCTCTCTGAGTTTGGTGGTTTGCTTGCAGATATTTCTTTACCCAACTAGGTAATGTCATCAGTGCAAGGGAGTGTGGGGTTTGCTCCCTTATGTACAGTAGCTTGTCCTGCCCGTGTTGGTGGGGGCGTGGTTTTCTCCTTGGTAGTTCCTTGATTAGGGTATTGTTTTCTGCTTGAGTGTTTGTCTGGTGTTAATCCCTGCTTATCTGGCTGTTGACTGCTGGAAAGGATGCGTTCTGGTCTTTTTATTTCCTTCTTTTTATTGTCTCTTTTGAATGGTGTGTAAATGTGGTTTATCTGTGTATCTGTTGATGGCTGATTTGTCTGAATGCCAAGCTTCCAGGAATTCCCTAGCAATTTTGGATTTAGCTTGGTCTAGGATGCTCACAGTTTCCCAGTTGACACTATGCTTGAGTCTATCCATGTGTTGTGAGATTAAGGAGTTTTCATTGTGTCTTCTGACTGCTGGTTGGTGTTCATGGATGCGCTTTGCAAGCCTTCTGCCTGTCTGTCCTACATAGTGGCTGTTACACTACGTATGTTGTAGATGACTCCTGTTTCTTCTTCTTGGGCTACTGGGTCTTTTGGTTTCTTTAAGATGTTTTGGAAGGCTTCAGTTGGTTTTTGTGCTATGGTGGTGCTGTGTAGTTGTAATAGTCTGCTGGTTGTTTCTGAAATGTTTTTGATGTATAGTAGTGTTATCCTTTTCACAGCTTGTGTTGGTTGTGCTGTAGTGGGCTGAATGGTCAGGCACTTTTTGATAAAGTTGCGTCGGTATCCATTTTGTTGGCAGATGTTGCATAGACTATCAAAAAACAACCCGCGCTAACCAAGTGCTCTTGTACCAAAGTAACAACCCAACCTCCCACAAGTGGAGCTGCATAAGAACATTATGCAGACAAGCACAAATGCACTGCAGCAACCCAGAACAGCAGAAGAAGGAAACAGACCACCTATACAACATCTTCCAACAAAATGGAAACTGTAAGAATTCTAGGCCAATCCAATCCAACCCAAAAAGTCTAAGACTTTTAAAAGTTAAAAGAGGCCTTCATCCTGCAGTGGACTGAGAATTCATTCACGTTTTATAAATATGTATATGTATAAAATGTCTGTGCCAGGTAACGAAACCATAGTTGGTGTTTCCCTTGCCATCTGGCTGATCTTCCCCTCACCAAATATCTGCCTTAGCATTACATATAAAATAAATGATAAAGGGTCCATACGTTGTCATGAGTAGTTGACTATAAATGAGAAACAACCAATTCTTTTTGCCTTCCTGGAAGAATGCCATGCTTCGTTATACATACCTACCCAGAAGGTCTTCCATTATAGAGCATTTCCTTGAAGACAGCTGAAAGATAAGGTTCTAGCACTAACAGGTTGTTCCAGAGAGACCAGATTTTGATGAGTTAGCGAGGCTTTGCTGTGATTTCCGCAGGCAATTGATAACATGTTTGTCAGAGATCCCACCCCCACCCTCTTCTCAAAGTGCAACAATAGCATTGATCTTCCTGGTCAGCCCAATAAAGACTATCTGCATTAATCTGATTTAATGGGGATTTAGCTGGCATGAGTGCAAACCTATTGCTGTTCTAATTTTGTTTCAGAAATACACTGCTGCTGTTTAAATGCCATTATTTCATTTCAATACATAATCCAGGCTGGGTTTTTTAAAAAATTTATTTATTTATTTTTAATTCAACTGATATAGCTGCCCATCTCTCATATGTGACTCTGGGTGGCTGACAACAGTTAAAATAGCATCAAAAAACAATAAGCAAAATATAAATAAAAATACTTCCCCAGTTTTGATTCCCTCAGCCTCTGAACAACGACACCCTCATCCTGGATGGTGTTATCCTTGGAATTTGAGTGAACCAGGACCCAATAAAAGGCAGAAAACTTTTCAAAACTCATCGCGAGTCCTGATTCATTTCAGTGTTTGAGCTGTAATAAAGTGCCCAATATGTTTATCTTGACATTGAAAGATTACGAGAGGGATGGACAATTTTTTGACAATCGAGAAATAGGCTTAACATTTTGGGCCTGCCTGAAGACCAAAATTGGTGGTGTGATGATACAAAATAGGTAAGGCCCAACATATTTAGTGTAGGGAAGGAATTCAGGATTTTTCTTTTTAAAGATATGCCTATGTTAAAGCTTGAGAGCCAGTTTGTTGTAGAGGTGAAGGCACCAGGCTAGAAACCAGGAGACTGCAAGTTCTAGTCCTGCCTTAGGCACAAAGCCAGCTGGGTGACCTTGGGCCAGTCACTCTCTCTCAGCCCTAGGAAGGAAGCAATAGCAAACCACTTCTGAAACCTTGCCAAGAAAACTGCAGGGACTTGTCCAGGCAGTCTCCAGGAGTCAACAGTGACTCGAAGGCATACACACTCATGTTAAAGCTTATATATGACCAGGCTCTTAGAATGGAATCACATGTTCTGCTAAGCCACACTGTACTTCGTTTGGCTTAGCTCTGCAAGTTGTATGAACTCAGACATTGTGCTTATAAACCATCGTTTATGTGTCTTAGGTTTCTGGTACTATTCCAGCATTCAAAGTGTAGAATTGTCATAAATCTAATCCCTTTCAACTGACTACTTTTTTGTTCGTTTGTCTTCATGAGCGGCCCCTGGTTGTTTTTAATAGATTTTTTTTTTCATTTGCAACTTCACCTAATATACAGAGGTTCTGAACAAAACCTCCCCCTAAATATAATGCTTTTATAGGGGTGTGAATCACCCAAGCTCCATTCTGCATCACCAATTTGATCTGACAAGTTGTCAGTTCAAGTAGAATAATTGGCTTGATGCAGTGAAGTGGTTTTATTCAGTATCATATCATCGGAATCAAATTGATTCAGTTCAAATCAATTCAGGAAAAAGGGATATTTTTATCAGGTGCGTTTATTTTTCCGTGAGGATTTGTGATTTAAGAAAGACAAACCCCAGCAGGCTCATTTATGTGTTTGTGCCATGACATAACCCCCCCCTTTTTTTTTTTAGCAGAGCTGGAATTTGTGATGGATTTAATTTACAACTTAGCGTTGCTCAACTGTTTTGCACTGCCAAATAGATCAACCACTGAACTTAATACATAGCAGTCAAGTTCCCCAGTGATCAAGATAAGATGGTAGTTTGGGTGGCCTGTGGCTGGATCTCCTTGCTTTCTGCTCTCATTTAAGTGATCCACCCTTTTCCTACATGTGAAGGAAGTTACTGTAGCATTGTTATTTTAAATTGGCAAACTTACGACCAAATAACATTAAGTAGTTGAAACAAAGTGCTTGGCAGGGAACACAACATGTGCAGCATTTTCAGCCAAAACAGCTTAAAAAATAGAGCTGGGATCTCTAACTGTGTTGGTGGAATAATCATTCCACCCGTAGTTACACACACACACACACACACACACACACACACACAGACACAGTCTCTCTTTCCCACAGACATCTTTTATAGTGTCATTGTGTTGATGGACAGTAATATTAAAGAGTGTTGAAAAGTTACTCTCTTTGGTGCCTGCTTCATAAAATATAAACATTCCAGAATAGCAGTTGGCATGCCTGTACATTAAAATAAGGGAAAAATAAAACAAACAGAGATTATAACCCCCCATTGTGCCTGTCTGTCCTCAGAAACATGGGAATTACATTTGCGAAGGCTGCTACAGGATTATGGGGGAGATAAACACGCTTGCAGGCAGGGGTGGGAATGGACAAAGCTTAGAAACAGGAGTGGGGGGAGGAAGGCATAAAAAAAAAACCACAGTGAAAATGGGAGCTTTGGGGGATGTTAAAAAGGAAATGTCCAATTCACAGGATTCTCTGTGCTGCTGAAATTTTGATTCCTTTATGCCCCATAAGACACTTGACCCTGTGAGCTTCTGTAATGTCCTGTTTAAAATTGTAATAGCAATTCAGATGATATTTTTGATGACAGAAACAACCACTTTGTATAAACAACAACAAAAACCCTTACATAAATAGTTTTATCTGGTTTTCCAGATATTGGGATTTGTACAGCCTACCGAAGATACTCTCTGTGCTGACTTGGCCATAAGATAAGAGACAGAACATGGGTTCCCATCTGCAAAGGAGCTTTATAGCATACCAGCATTGGAGCAAGAGGCTCTCAGATATCATTTGACCTACTGTATTACAAGGAATAAATGTTATAAAGGATAGGATGTCCGTATGTACAATAGGATAGTGCATGGTTTTGGAATCAATTCCATAAAGATGGCTACAAACACAAGACCTATTTGTGACTCTTTAAAGCTGACCCATCTTTTCTCTGAAGAAAAATTGCATCTATACAGTGAATTCCTCTACATTCTTTGAAAAGTGAGTGGCCCGTTTTAGTGGCTGGTGATGGACTAGAACATGGGGCACCCCAGTCCTAGTCTAACTCCCTTAATGACTACATCACACTGGCTTTCCATAGCTGTATCTTCTGTAGCATATAAATTTCCCCCTTTACATAGGTGGCTGCACTCTGGGTAGCCTTCACTCGTCTCTGTGATAGGGAAGGAAGTTTCACCACCCATTAGTCCTTCCAGTGAGTTGGAGAGAGGAGGAAATTGAAGCCAATGTAGGGCAAATCTAATTTGCTGAATGAGTAGATATGCAGTTACTGTAACATGCTTCAGCCAGCAATGGCCTGTCGTAGTTGGAATGCTGCACCGGCAGCAGGGCACACAACTTATCTTCCTGCTGGAATATAGTAACTTTGGGGTGTGTTTTTTAATTATTTGGCGGCTGGCAACTGTTCTTCATTAGTGGTGGGTATGTTGGAAAGGAGAGACATTTGGGCAGCTATAGAATAATCTTTGCAAGAGATGGGAGGCTTGATTATGCCAGTCTGCCCATAGGAGCTCAACTCTCCTCTAAGTGATGCCACCTCTGGATATCAAGGTGTGAGAGATAGAGAGAGAAATGTGACTATTACAAAAGCAAGGGTTGGGTACAAATTGGCTGTCCTGCCCCTCCCCCCCAAAGGGTTGAGTTGACCATTACTAAGTAAGAAAGAGGTACAAAAGGTTTAATTATTTCTTTGCAGAAGTTTGTTCTTGAAACATAGCAGTCTCTACAATTCTTTGATTATAGCCTCCTAACTTTTCTTCAATAATTACTTATCAGGAGTTCTTGGATTCTTGTGACCTTACCTAATTGTCCACAGTGCTGCCTGCTGGGTGAAGCCTTTACTTGCCCTGGCTAATAATCACCAATCTAGGTTGATTTGCCTTAATGTAGCCTCCCCTCTGCCCTCTTTCCCCGCCCCCCCCCAAAGCCAAGGCAGAAGACTTAGCCTGGGCAAAACAAGAGCTGAGAAGGACAATGGGACCCAAAAGTAGGTAGGATTACAGAGTGAATGAGAACTGGAGGGTAGCTAAGGAGCTGTGCTTAAGGAAATAGTAGAAGTCAGAGCAAAAGAATAACCTGGAATTGAAAAATAAATATGGACAGCAACTGGAGAAGAAACAAGGAGGTGGAAATAGAAAGATTCAGAAAAATATGGCTGCCCAAGAAATGGCTCTGTATTGCTTCCAGGGGATATAATAGGCAGTTTGACTGGATGGAGTCAATGTAGTACCAGATGGTCCTTTCTGAGAAACTGTCTCCTGCTATTAACTGATTTGCCATCAAGAGGCACTGCCCTCAAATCCAGTAGCTCCTGAGAGGTAATGAACTCCTAAGTTCAATTATCAATTCAGTGATGAGGAACTTCCTTTTTTCCTGAATGTACTGCCAATGATAGTCACTGAGTCCTACTACCACACAAACAAGCGAGGATGTCATTCTCTTTCCTTTTTGTCTTTGATTTCTAACTATAACTTAAGTAAGAAGGAAATCTACTTTGGTTGGAGTGTCAAGTGAAGCGCATAAACTACATTTTTTTTACATAATGCTATTCTTCTGAACAGTTATACGGAGAAGGCAGAATATATAACATTTCTTAATTGTTGTAGTAGTAAATAGCGCATTTTCCTCCTATCATTCTGGTTCTTATGTATGGATAATCTGATTCTCTGCACACTTCCAAGTTAAAACTGTAGTTCAAGTGACTTATCCAGACTGGTAAAGTAAATCTGGGGCAAAAGTAGATTTGGATGATCATGTTGTTATTTACTTCTTTTAGTTGTTGGTTCTATAGTGCTTTTTTAATCACATTAATTTCAGCTTCCCCAACAATTTCCTTCTCTTTTTTCCCCCATGTTCTCATCCCTGCTTTTTTGGTGGGGAGGAACTTATAAGAACTTGGGTGAGAGGATTCCTTTCTCTTCCTTTTCGTTGAAGAAAAAGTCTGGCTACTCACATTGAATGTGACATCTTGACTTAGCAGATTTCATAGAGGCTCAGCTGTAAAAGAAAGCTTTTGTATTGTAAGGAAATTTTTCAATAAGATCCCTCCACCATTTCCTCCTACAACAGTTGATGGATTTTTTTTTCCTACCCAACCCCTGAGAATGGCCAAAGAGAAAATTAAGTCAGTGCTAATACAAAGAAAAGGATTTTCTCTTTACCGATGTGTGAAGTAGGTTAGACCTAAGGGCAAGCTAGCAACACATACGTTTTAGTGTGGATTTCAAATTAGATAATAGAAACATAGCAAATTTCCTTTACCTTCAGCTCAGTCTATTACTTTATTTGGCCCATTAAAGTCTACTCTGATTAGCAATGACCCTCCCATGTTCTGAATCAGATAAAATACACGTGTGTGTATCCTTGTGCATGTGTGCCTGTATGAATATATATCATTCATCTTGATTGTCGTAGCTGGAGATACTCAGCATAGGCCCAGTACCCTATGCGTTCTGAGTGTAGCTGGTTCATACAACATGCCAGGTCAAAAAGTGCCTTGTAAAAACCCTAGACCTTGTAGTTTGTAAACCAGGCTTTATGGCTTATTGTACGTAAACCATGGTTAAGCAAACCATACTTTAGCATGTTATGTGAATGCAACCAAAGGGGTTTGTGAACACAGAGCTATGCTTAACATGGCTTTCAAATCTTTGTTGTGTTAATTTGATTTAGTGAAGCTTTGATGATTTGATGTGTGGAATCAATTTATGGAATTCAGGCAACAAGGTCATCTGATGTATTGAATTGGATGGAACAATCTAATTTGATTCATATAATAAAAAGACATATGTACACATCCACAATAGACCTTTCTGTCCAAATTGAATTAGACTTTCACACGTTCATGTTCAAATAAAATCAAATTGATTCAGATATTTGAATCAGCTCAATGATTCAGATTGGATTCTCTTTTTAAATTTTTTTTAAAAGTTTTACAAAGCACGTAAAAACTAACACAAACTAATAAAGAGTAGAAACAGTAAAAAAGAAAGGAAAGAAGAGAGAGAAAAAGCAAAAGTGCAGAAAAAGGAGTAAAAAAGAAAAAAATAGAAGCAGCTTCAAATTTCCTTTGCAGCAAATGTAAGTACAATTGCAAAATTATCTCTTACTCTATGATTACAAAAACAGCTCACTTTTTTTCTGTTATCCATTTGTTTTCTAATCATCGAAACCACAAATCATAAGTGCATTTTTTCCCATTTCATGCAAAAGTCTGTAAGAGGTTTCCAGTCAACCATAAATGTAGATATTGTTTTTTCTCTGATCAAATAAGTTAATTTAGCCTCTTGTTTCAGTTGTACTTTAATCTTTAAAATCTTCTGAATTAATGCATGTATTTGTATCCACATTTTTGAGGGCTTTTTTACATGTCCACCAAATATGATAAAACGTCCCTTCATGTTGTTCACATTTCCAGCAAAGATTCAAAGTATCTTTGTACATTCTAGACAGTTTCTCTGGTGACAGATACCAATGATACATCATGATTCAGATAGGATTCTCAAAGGCCAAATAATAATTCCCCTGTCTGCTGTATGTAGAAAAAGGTGAAATTTGTTCCACAATTTCAGAGTGCTCCATTTCACTCTGGATTGCTAAATAAAGTTTTCTAAATAACTTAAATACACTAACTTACCTGCACTTTTCCATGTTGTAATGGTGTTCATAAAGGTGGATATTACTGTAAAAGATGGAAAGGGTAATGCTTAACCCTTAACCATGACTCAGTTCATGCAATTATGACAATTAGCAGTGGGTACTTGTAGGGATATCATTAGCTATGCCTTCAGTGCCAAGTAGAGATTGAAGAGTAAGTTCTCAGGCTTCTAAATTAATCAGTGTCATCAGTTATGCTGGTTTAGTGATTGCTTGACAATGAAGAGTGTTAATTAGCAGAGAGTCTTACCAATCTTATCTATATATAAGACTCACAAATCATGAAGGAGATCAGTGTAAGGACATATAAAGTATCCTTAGAAAATATGAATCAACACATCTCCTCCTCCTCTTCAGAGAGATTAGATAAGCTGGAACCTCCGTATTCATTTCTGTAATTAACTTTAGGTGAAATTTGGTGGCAATATCATTTGAGAACTAATATTGAAGGTAAGCTCCAGGCTGGCTGTTTGCTTCGGTAATTTGTGAGCTGACCATGGTCCTGACCTCAAGCAATTGATCTTGAACCCTTACTGGGCTTCCCTGTTTGAGTTCCAGCCTAGCATGGGACGCTTCTTTTCTTTTATGCCCCCCATCATTGTTCTTTTATTATTTATTCATCCTATTGAAACCTCATTTTCCAAGTTGTTCACAAAGTCCATGGAGTTCTACCCCATCAAACAATTTCACAGATTAAGCTGTTAAGAGGAAAAGAGAGGGTGAAGGGCCAGGGGCTCAGTAAACCTGGATCCGCAGAACTGATTCTTGTGTGGTGGACGTAGATTCTGAAATATATTAAGAGTATATTAACACAGACACTAGAGAACACTGCCTCGCTTTCATTATTATCTTCCCATCACCCAGTTAATATCTAAATAAAAGCTGTTATTTTATGAGTGCTGGAACTATTCATCTCCAAGCATTAAGATCTGAAATGTATCTCTTTTTGGCAGAAAGCATAACAAAATAGTTTGGAGTATTTGTTCATCCCCCTTCCCAATTCCTATTTAATGTATTTTGTTTTCCTTTTCTCTCCCCCGCCCCCGGTTGCTATGGAAACTATGGAGGATGGGGAAAGGAAAACATTAGGGTGGCTTTAAGGATTCATAGCATTAACTACCTCTCCCCTAATGCCCCCCCCCCCCCAATTCAGTTGGAGATCACTGCATATAATTGTTCTGGGTGTAAAGAACAACTGAAGAAATGTTCATCCCAGGTACTGGAGATGAAGAAGGCCTGAGCTGAAGACAACTTACAGTCTTGAGCAATTACAGGGTCTTTGTAATGACAGCTCCATCAGATTAATTGGAAAAACTAAGGACTCTTTTCAGTTTCTTTATTTGCTGACAAGGGACAGTTCTAGTATGTGACCAGGCTGAAATAAATTCTTGTTGTTGATAGTGACGGTACATTTAGGCATTAGGGAAAAAACAATGTTGCTTAATAATACACGTACATTACTCATTCTAGGAATGATCTAGAAGGGTAGATTTGGTCTGAGGAAGCATAGTTTGCTTGGGTATAGTGTATAGCTAACTAACAAGCTATATCTAAGCAGAACAAAAATCTCTTTTGAGATTCTGGATGCCAAGTTATAATGTGGTTTGTTTAGTTTTGGCTGAGCATGTACTGCAAATTCAGCCATTCTTGTTTCTAACCAAGGTTTATGGCTAATGTATATATGCAATTAATTGTGATTTATTCAGTAAATTGGAGGTAATGAAATTGTGATGTGCGAAGTCACATTTTAGCTAGTATTGGGCTAAAGGACACCAAATGATATCAGGGAGTGTCCCACTAAATAGGTAACCTAGATGAGATTTGAATTTCGGGCTTTCTGCCTCAAATATCACAATCTTGGAGGAGCATTCTTTAAATCTGCATTTCCTGTCTTCTGTGCCATTTTCACAAGTTGACTACCCTGGTAATCATTTATACAGATCATGCTTTTTACATGATGTCTTGAAAAATCTCATAGAAATGGGATCTTGGTTTAAGGAGGACAGTGGGAAATACACAGAGGGAGACTGGAAGACAGAGGGGGAAACTCTTGGGTAACACTGTTACGTGTTTTAAAGCCTGATTATAGCTGGGAATGAAGATTAATAGGGTAAAACAAAGACCATCCAGAAGAGATGGATTTTTTAGAGGAACCTGAAGGAAAGAATAGAAGTAGCCTGTATGTTCGTGGAAGAGCTATACGCATTAAGAAACTACACATAAAAGCAGCAAAGAAGAAAGCTCAGTCACTTTAGGAAACCAAAAGATTTTGGCTTATCTGAAAATGGTAGAATTGAAGGAGTGGAGGCTATAGGTGAGAACATAATAATTGACTTTCTGAAATATGGACAGTTCAGCAGTGTAAATTTGGCTTTGCAAAGGTGGCAATTTTGACAAAGCTACAAAAGCAGCTGGTAAATGCAGTAATGGGCTTTGATGGGATTAGAGATGGTACTCGACATCGGAGATCAAAGCTTCAAAGCATGAATAGGTTCAAGAGGGCACATTGAGTCATCCAGACTACATAAATTAAGATAAGCACAAACTGGGAAAGTGTTAAGTTAGCAGTTGGAGGAATGTCCTTGCAAAACTACAGGCTGGAAGTAAAAAACACTTTTTGCAGATTTAATCCTTGCTATTTTCAGCAAACTATAAAATATACCTCATTCTTTGTATTGTATGTGTGTGAGAGAGAGAGGGATGGGGGAGGAAGAGAGAGAGAGAGAGAGAAATTCACTCCTTGGTATTGCCAGTGGGGAAAGCATTTCAGAGACATATTGCTTGGAATAGTAGTGTTTGCCCTAATTGGCCAAGAATTCATTGTGAAATGTCAGGAAAAGATTTATTTCCCAATGCAATCTCTCCAGGTACTAATTCTTCGTAGTTCTCTAGATAATGGATCTTGCACACAATCACCCAGAAACCCTAATCAAAATCTGGGGCTATAATTGGGTTGAAGGGATTTTAAAAATCATTAAAGCTATATTCAGGAAGGAGAATCAGAATGAACACCCATCCTCTTTCTCCCCTTTGCTCCCTTACTTCCCAAAGATTGAGTGATTCATTTTGCATTTAATGATTGTCCCGTACTATGGCTTATTATGTATCTGTAATTGTATTCAAAACAGTAGAATCCCATAGGGAGCTCTTTTCAGAATCCATAACTTGGATCCTCCTAATTTAATGGATTTCTTTCTGGCAAGCATTCATAAACCAGAAGCTTTCAAAAACAGTCTGGCAAGTTGTGGGTCTTGACTTCAAGAAAATGCTTAAACTTTCCTCATTCCTCTTACTACAGCTTCCAGTCACATGGCACAGATATCTTTACCAATATGGCATATGAGTAAAAAAAACATTGTTAGAATGTAAAACACTGCCTAAAGCCATTGCCTCAGTCAGACCATTGGTCCAGATAGTTCAGAATTGCCTATGATGACGAGCGTCAACTTTCCAATGTTTCAATTCTTGCCTAGAGAAGTGTGGAATTTTTTTGCATGCTAGTTATGTCTTCTACCACTAAAATATAGCACTTTCAAACACTACATGATGACTCCTCACCATTGATTGTCCCTGCCTGTAAATAATGGAATGCTATATCCAGTGAGAACTAAAGTACAACATATGTTAAAAATGACCAGACTGATCTATGCTAAACACATACAGATACCATAAGAAATGTCTGCAATGTTGTGTGTGTGCCTTCAAGTCAGTGTTGACTCTTGGCAACTGCCTGCACTAGTCCCTGCAGTTTTCTTGGCAAGATTTCAGAAATATTCTGCCATTGCCTGCTTCCTAGGGCTAAGAAGAAAGACTGGCTCAAGGTCACCTAGCTGGCTTTGTGCCTAAAGCAGGACAAGAACTCACAGCCTCCTGGTTTCTAGCCTGATGCCTTAACCGCTACTGGTTCTCATTTCTGCAATGTATTCTACCTTAATTCAGATGCATCTGTATTAGTTCCATTAGGATACAGAAGGCTAGAATTCCCATGCAATGATTTCTTGATGGCCTATGTAATTTCTCTTAGTGATGATGAGGAAGCTCTAAATGTACCAAGCTAGTTGACGTAGAACCTTCTCTTCCTTGACCCTTGAGTTTTGTACATATGCTTATACTAGTTTATATGTTTTGGTTATTCCTCTGGAGCTTTGGTCTTTCCACTATAGTACAAAAGCCTAGTTCAAAGATTCTGAGTTCAGCATATCTACCCCTGATTCTGCAACCACATGGATGTGGACCAACTGCACAGCTGCAAGAACTTTCGATGCCTTTTCTCATGTAAAATTGCCAAATTATACAGCCAGGATGTTAACTCCCTCCAGACCATGGAGAGGAATGGAATAGTCACGGATGATTAGCATGGGGGCAAAAGCATCCACAGGGAAAGCAATGGGATGGGAGTGACCAAATGTGGGTTGTGATGTTGTGGTGCAAATTATGTACTTTCGTGCAACATCTTAATATAAGGTCAAAAGGGCAAGGCTTTCATTGTGTTGTTACAATGGACTTTTCATCATTTTGATATCATCATGGTAAGAAATGGCCACTTATGCCCTAAAGGGAAGGCACCTTATAAAATGTCATGGCTGCATAGAGCCCTAGCTATAGAGCTGACTATATTCACTGATAAAGCTGGAACAAAAAAAAAAGGGGGGGGGTTGCTATTAGTACATGATTTGATTGACATAATGATGAACTGGGTTTTCCAAATTCTGTTGTCTTATTGAACTTTTTCTCCAAGAATGCAGGGCTACGTTCATACAACTGTTTGTTAAATGAAGCCAGGGCATTGTTCATTGTTCCAGTTCCATCTTGGCTCAATCTACAGATCCTGATAGTATGAGATGTGGCAGCTGAAATATAGTGTTGCAATATATCCCAAACTTTGTAATTCCAGGATTCTGGCCCTCTTCCAGAATATTCCATTTCAGTGGGCGCTATTTCTTCCCTATAGTATGCTGCTCCCTTCCAGCTAAAGTTAAATATTCTTTGTATACTCAGAATCCCAGATCACAGAGAGGGCATGCTCTGGACCCCCTCGGCAAAAGAACTCCGACTAGCGGGGTCCAGAAGGCAGGCCTTCTCTGCTGTAGCCCCCGCCCTTTGGAACATCTTGCCCCCAGAGGTGAGACAGGCCCCCTCACTCCCGGCCTTTCGGAGGGATTTGAAGACTTGGCTCTGCCATCTGGCCTGGGGCGGGGAGGGAGATTGTCAGAAATGGGGTTGGCTAGCCCCTTAGTGGCCTGGTGTGGCCTCCATTGGCCACTTGGATTTTTCTCTTTTTTTCTATCTGTGTAAGTGTGGTTCTTTTTATAACTTTTAATTATGTATTTATGGTTTTGATTTGATGTAAACCGCCCAGAGTCCCCCATTGCGGGGAGATAGGCGGGGACAAGTCTACTAAATAAATAAATAAATAAATAAAAATACTGAGCATGTTAAGAAGGGTAGGGCATGTTAAAAATAGACATAACTAGAAGTGCCTATCCTGTAATGGTACCTTTGAATTAATCTCAAGCTTGGGTCACCAGTGATAATATCTTGTCTCCTCTTGCCCTTGTTTTAATTGCCTTCCATTTTTCCAAGCATTATTGTCTTTTCCAACAAGTCTTGCTTTCAAGAATTACATAATCAAAATATTTATATTTTAGCTTCATTATTCATGCTTCCAGTGAGTCATCTGCTTTTACTACATCTAGTATTGAATGGTTTGTTCTTCTCATCACCCAAGGTATTGTCAACAGTTTTCTCCAGCAGCATGATTGCGGCTGAGATACATTTCTACAGTTTTTATAGGATGCTGGATAATATAGTAGATGAAACAGAAAAATTACATATTGTTGTAAATCATGGCTCTGACATGAGGCACACTGAGTAAAGTTTCAATCAGATGATGAATTTAGAATGCTACAAGGTTAGTGTGGGGTATGAATTCTAGCCTTACATCCACTCCCTTTGGTTTCTACAGAAGGACAAACAGTGACCTACAGCTTTCGAACTGAGAGCAAATCAGGGAAGGAGCTATTCTTTTGCTGCCCCAGTTTCTTTTGAGTAGTTGTTGCATGTCCCCTCATCTCTGATCTTTTCTTTAGGTCATTAATGAAGAGGAGAGTGTGAAAAAGCTCTTCAGCAGTATTTGCACTCTTGCAAATCTAAATGTACATACCAGCTTTCACAATTCACTTGCAAGATTTGTTTAACTATTAACTATCTTGAAGTAGAATATCTCCCTTGTTTTCTCTTCATCCTTTTCAACATCCAGGGAAGTATGTATCCCAGTTTCTATAGGAAATGGGTTAAATGCAATCATAGCTATATTTACAATTAGGAGCAATAGATTGATGTATATTTGCTCTCCTCCAACATACGTTCACAACCCATAGACAGATGGGACCCTCAGACATCTTCACTTTGCCTGCTGCTGATGCCACCACCTGCAATGGGATGTGAGAATAACCTTGAGGAACAGGAGGAAGAGCAGCAACCAAGACAATGGTCAAAAAAACAAACTCTGAGTCCAAAGTAGAAATGGAAATGTCTCAGAGGCACTTTCAGATTTGCAAGATTCTGTTACTGTAACCTTATAATAAAAGTAGTATTAGTATTTATAACTTTGGTTTCCTAGTCTGGCCTACTTTGAAGGGCTGACATCAGTTGAGACTTGCAAGATTGATTAAGGTTACAGTAACAGAATCTTGCAAGCCTGAAAGTGCCTCCCCCTCCCTGTCCTTATCTACAAGAGAGCTAAGGAGGGTCTAGTCTGAGTCGTTTTCTCAAATTTCATTTCTGCTTTGGACTCAGATTTCATTTTTCTGACCATTGTCTTGGTTGCAGCTCTTCCTCAAGGTTATTCTCACAGCCCATTACACTAGTACTGAATTCTCTATAGCTCCCTAAACAACTAGGATTATGATGGGGTGTGGCCCTGCTTGCCACCATTGTAATAATGCCAAACCAGGCTGCCAAAATGCTGAGTGGCTGAGAATGATTAGGAACATTGGCCATTCCTGTTCCTCCCTTATAGCAATGAAACTGTCAATGGTTTTAAGACAGTTACAGCATGAAGGAGTGCATAATACTTTTTAAGAAATCCATTGTTATAGGTAGTGCTGGCCATTGTCTTAGATAGCTTTGAAAAGGAAATAAAAAGTTCTAATAAAGAGGTCTGTCAACAGTGATATGCCATGATAGTAACTGGTTCAATTATCAGATGAAAGGTGGCCATGCTTGAGTTTCTTGCCCCATTAATATGCTCTTTCTGTTGTTACCTTTATAAAATGGAAATATGCTAGACATAAGTTGAGGATTGGGTCACACGTAGCAATTTAGAGGCATGCCAAGATAGCGTTCAAAGCAAGCTTTGTTAGGAATAACTAAAAATCTTCTCATATGTCTGTATTGTGAGGTAATATTTTGCACAGGAGCCAGAGTTAATTGGCAAACTTGGTTTATCTCTACATTGTGAGTTAGGGATGCTGAAGTATTTCATTTTAAAGCAGGCTGCCCAGACTAATGCACAGATCAGTTTGCAGTTATCTGCTGGATTTAGTCAGCTCTTTTTCCAATTTGGTGGTGCAGTTCTCAGCTTTAAACAACAACAACAACAAGGATTTTGAAGTAAGAGACTTTCATGGAAAACATCGATTGCATTTTGTGAGAAAACAATATGTGTGTGTGTGTGAGATTTTTCTTGCTTTTGTAAATCACAGATTTTTAAGGAAAGGTATACAAATGTAGGGAAATACGGATATCAATCAAACACCAAGGCTACCAGATCTGGGCTGCAACAAAATCCCAGGTAAGGATCAGGATAGAACATGATTAAGAACAATTAGGATAATGGTATGTAGGTAGGAAATTTAAGCTAACATCCTGCCCAATTATTTGCTTTAGGGTGGAAATATCCATTAATACAAACTAAACCTCTTTCTTAGGTCCAGTAGCATTTGAAGTTTGGTGTGTAGGACTCCTGGTTGTGGGACAAAGGCCTTTCCTTGTATATCTAACTTTTATATTGATAACAACAGTTATTTCCATTCCCAGAGCAGAAAAGAGTGAAATAGATGATTACATAGTTCATCTGATTAAAAGGCAGCTTCTTTAGGGCTATCAGATCTGGTCTGCAAAACTCCACATGGTCACTAGAGGCCAACAAAGAATGCTCTGTATATTTTGTTGCCAGCTGATGGTCACTCAGTTGTTCATAATCCAAATCTGGTTGAGAAACAGGTTTTCTGTATGAGATGCAGCTATATAAAGAGCTAGGATGAGCTTTCTCCAAGCTGAGTCCCTTCACAAGTTGGGGATTAAAACTTCCATCATCAATGACTAGTGAGTATGCTCTGAAGTTGGGTGGAAGCTGTAGGCTGAGCATCAGGTGGGATTCAGATTGGGGAAAACTGGGCTAGAGAAGTTACTTAACAGTCTCCATCTTGCTGCATATTTACCAAACGTACACTGATGGGTGTGGCCATGTTGGATTTTAGGGACAGCTGTGGATTTCCTACTGCAGACATTAGCTGAGATGTAATTCCAGACGGCAGCTAATTTTGTAAGATATAGAATGGAAATAAGCCACCAACTAAACTAGATTAATTGGAATTCAGCCCTGCCCTTAAATCATACGAACAGTTTAGGGAATATGTGTTGTTCCAAAAGCACACCCCTGTTTTCTTAGCTGTTAATTCCCATTGAATTCCATCAGGCTGGGAAGAAGCAGATTCTACTGTTGCCTCTTTCCTCAGGTGGCTTGCCTTGCAACCCAATTTTAAAAGGGGTTTTTCTCCATACCTCAAAAGCTAAGCAATTATTAACTAGACTTTCTTATCTATCTGGCCGTTTCACAAGCTCCAGTCTTAACTTCCCAGGGGTTGTATCGAAACATGGTTAAATTCCTAAAAGCCCTTTGAGAGATCCACCGAGCAAGTGACGTCAGGAGTCTCACCAATTGTCGCAAGAATATGTCTAGATTTAATTGCTAAGGATTGTTTTTTCTCGGGTACAAAAGTAGCAAATCCCCAGAAGCTGGTCAGGACCACAGCTGTTTATACCAAACAGACGCTGTTGCTTATCTCCTTGTAGCAACCTGCGTCCCAGAGATCAAGGCTTAATTAACTTGCAGTTTATCGAGGCTGAAATTGTACAGACATTGCAAAAAGAATAATAATAACAATAATAATAACAATACCCCTGAAACAAAGAAGAGATAAAGGGGAGGGGGAAGAGATTAGGAAGCCTAGGAACAAAGCATGCCAGCTCCACAGAGAGGTGAACATGGCCAGATCTCATTTCTCTAGGCAGCACAGAAAGGCATCTTGTCAGTTGCTGGGGCAGGAGGAGGCATTGCTAGACAAGCCTTTAAAAAGAAATTCTCTTTTTCTTGCTCTTTTCTGAATGTGGATTGACTTGCCCGGTCACTTGAAGATTCCTGGGGGAACACTGTTTTTCTTCCAGACTTGATCAGAGAAAGCAAAGCAGAACAGCAGACTGTATTGTGACATTCTGAAAAGCTAAGATGTTACTGTGAAGCTTGATTCCAGTTGATAACTAAGTTGGAAGGTGCAGACCAGATCAGTTTCGATTTCTCTTCTGATCTCTTAACTGAGGAGGGTCATGGATATGACTGTCCCAAGATCTACTGGGTTGAACTAGATGATATCCAAGACATGCCCAACCTTTACATTCTATTATTCTATTGGCAGATTGTACCTAAGTCCTCACAGTTTGTTTATATGTGATGCAAAGATAGCAACAATTGATAAAGTACTCAAAATGGAGCTTTGATGGCTAACTATGACCTCAATACCATCTGGTCCATCTCTAAAACTTGAGATTCATCATCCTGAAACAACACCTGAGGAGGAAAGGCCGGAAAAGTCAGCAAGGACATTAGGAATTAGAAATCACTGTGATGATCCTGAAATTTCTCCTCTGGGCTACGTTTTGTTTAATCTCAGTGGACCATATGTTTTGTTCCTAAACCTGATTCTTAAATCCTAAAATTATGATTTTTGAATGCTAGTAGGTAGCACAGATTTATTTTGACTCTTGTTCTATGCTGGATGTTTTTCTGCTGCCAAAACAGAGAGGAATTTGCCTTTTTTTAGTTCTAGCAAGCTATGTTTGGAAGTGTCTCCTTTCCTACTTAATGAGCACCATTGCTGCAGGGTGCTTGGCAAAGCAGCATTTTGAACCAAAGCTACTGAGTCACTTAAATGAAGCTGAGAGTAAAACTATGGCAACCTTTCCTCATTCATCTCTTAGTTGCTTAGAGCAGGCAAGTCAATCACATATCTTGAAGCTTATATCTAAAGCATTTAGCACCGATATGTAATCATAAGCCTGTCATGATAGACCAATTTTGTGACATGTCCAATTTTATTTTATTTTATTTTATTTTATTTTATTATATTATATTATATTATATTTTATTTTATTTTATTTTATTATTTTTTATTTTATTTCTGGCCTGGCAGAAGGTTTTAAATTATAATTAACACATATTGTTCCATAAAAGCATTCTTCAGTGGCTGCTGGTTTCTTCCATTAAACTTTATCATGCTACTGGCTTATTCTGCTCTTTTCTCTCTCTCTTCCTCCTCCTTTGCCTTTGGCAGGGCAAAAAAACTACTTCAAATAAGAAAGCGGCAACATTATTGTGATGCTAATTGCTGAGAATACATACTGTATTTTTTCTTCATTTATGGACAAGTGCTGCAACAAAAAGGAAAATAATGGGTTTGGGACCATTAGTCCAGATTTGTGAGTGGTGTGGCATGAAGAAAATGCAGCAGCTTCTTCTAAAAGTTTACGATTAATAAATAGATTAAGATGTGGCCTACTTCTTAGCAACTTCCCACAGTGATTGGCCATCTGAATGGAGAATGAAGCACATTATTTTAAAAAATAAACTAATGTGGCTGTGCTTCCAGGCAAAGTTCTGCTGTCCAATAATAAAGATGGTTCCATCTGTTCAACAACTCAGCTTTCAGATACATACACTATGTAGAACAGTGTTTTTCAACCTTGGCCACTTTGAAGACGTGTGGACTTCAACTCCCAGAATTCCCCAGCTAGCAAGTTGGCTGGGGAATTCTGGGAGTTGAAGTTCACACATCTTAAAGTGGCCAAGGTTGAGAAACACTGATATAGAATGACTGATACCTTCCTGATAAAGGAAAATCAGCAACTCAGTTGCTCTTCCAAACTCCACAATATGCAAAAAATGTATTAGGAAGAGCCAACCTTATCTTTAGGTTTAGTGTGGTTTAACAGGGAATAGACCACTATCATCATATTCCTGGCAAAACAGCCCTCTAACATAGTTACAGATGCTTGAATAGATATGCCTGCAGAGTGCTTTCTTAAACTAAGCCCCGTCTGTCTCATTCCTTCTCATCACAATGTTGCAAATTTGGATAGCAAAACCTTGTTGGTTCCACAAAGTGTGTAGCTTATACAAGACAAATTGGCTCTGTAGAAGAATTGAGATAGGTTCCTGTGCTAGGCTTGTTTTGCATCATTATCTCTTCTATCTTGGATTTTTGGGATATCAGTATTTGTGTAGCTGATTCTCCCTCCCCCTTCTTCCATCCAGTGGCAGATTCAGTTTCTCTGGTTGATAGTGTTGACAGCCTATTTTATTCTGGCAGTTCCTCATCACTAGTTAGAAGCTGATGCTCCAAGGTCCATGGTGGCTTGAAATAAAGTTTAGATCCAGGCTGTGAATTATTCTAGGAGCAGCCCCAATCTCTCTCCACTATGATGGTGGTATTTCATATCAACAGCCTTGCAGCTGCAGAGCTGCTAACCTTGAACTTCAGAAGGATAATTATTTTGAAGGCACCTATCGCAGTTCCGTAGTTAAGGCTTTATTGAGATTTGTGCTCAAAGCAGGCCTAAAATCCCCCAGCTTCACACTTTAATGATTGAATTCAGTCTCTGGATTTGGCACCGTGTCTGCACAGAGGAAAATTGATATCGGTGTGCTCCTCTCAGAGTTAAATTATTGACTAACTTCCCCCCCCCCCACCCGAAGGATATATCTCAGAAAGCTCCTTGCCCAAAGCTCTATGACTTTGTTTCCTGCATTCTCGTGTTCTTTGATTTCGGGAGCCACAAATCATAGCAATCATCCCCCTCTCAAAGAAAGCCACCAAAAACATTTCTTTAGATCTGAATCCTAACTGGTAGAAAGTTTCCATTCTGATAGCAAATATGAAACGTAGAAGAGCATTGTTGTGGCATGAAGACTCAGAAATGTGAAGCAGAGGATTCCTGCCTCTGCTTTAATAGGTAGCAGAAGGTAGAGCTTTTGACTTTAGAGGATCTGTAAGACCAAATTTGTCCATTCTCAGCCTTGAAGCTAAATGGTGCGTTGGTAAGTGGCTATATTCACCCTGATCCCAGGCTTATTGGGAGGGAAGCACAATCTAAATGATAACAAGAACATTTAATTATATATTATATTTTTATTGAAATTATTTTATGCTTTCCTCTAACACAGAGACCAAAAATGGAATAGAAGCCTCTGGAACAAATTATATTTTTAAAGTCCATCTTAAATTTAACATGGTCTCAAGCCAAGTAACTTCTAGTAGTTTCTGCCTTCACTGGTGGATCCTGTTAGAGTTATTTGGTAATAGCACTGCCCATTTAATTTTCCCACAATTCACTGGGGCTCCAGTTTAAAGGGCAGAGATGGCTCATTGCTACTCAGAATTGGAGGTGTCTTCTCCTTCTCTTCTTCTGGTGGAGTTGAGAAAGACTGGCATCAGGCCTGAAATACTGACATGAGTTGAGTTCATCCCCATAATAGGTGAGTGCCTACAGGAGATTATTTCTGGGACAATCCTGATAAACAATCTTTGGGTTTTTGCCTTGCTAGAATATTTCCTCTAAAGCAGATATCTCCATCTCTTCAGCAGATCCTTTTTGGCAAAGAATATCTTTGGCATCCTGAGGTGTTTAGGGGCTGACTGAAAATTTGCAATGTTTTGTGATGACCCAGAGCACTGGGTGCGATAATTGTGAAATAAATGATATTATTGATCACCCAAAAAAGCCTTCTTTGAAGATAACACAGAGAGAGTGAAGACATCTGGGCTGGGCTGCAGTTGTGCCCACTCTCAGAGTCCAATAAAGCAGTGAAGGAACTTTTTGTTGAACTGAGCCAGAGAATAAATAGTTTTTCATTATATGCTTCCCAGAACTTGAAGCAACTGCTATTCTCCCACATAATATTGCATTATCTACATTTTACTTACAAGCCTTCAACTAATAATTAGTGTGAATTTTGATTTATAAGAAACACATTCATATCTTATTCCAGGTTGTATGTGTGACTAGTTTTTCTTTCAACATCACAGCAAAACCAATTCCTTTCTCTCTCTCTCTCTCTCCCCATTTCTGCCCAGTGGATAAATGAATGAGGGGAAATTTTGCTGGCATGGCTGAAAGCAGAAGAAGAGGTTTCAAATATAATGAGGCCACTAGTCTTTATTCTGGGAAATGTTAGGAGTCCCAAGACCACTTTGGGAAAGCTGGTCAATATGCTCTCTGTCAGATGCTTTTGGCTTAACATTTATTATTATGGATGCAAACTGAATAAACCTGGATAAATATGATTAATCTCCAGGTTAGCCAGGTTTAGATAGCTTGTTCTGGCTAGACAGTTTGGCTACATGAAAAGTGCTGCAGATCAAGAAGCAAAAGCATAGTGAATGTCCGGTCAGGATATGGTGAGCTAGACATCCCTGAAGGAGCAGGTATGGCATGATGGAGGAGATCGGCGGCCAGGGGGTTGATCCCAGCCAGTGAAATCTCTGGAGAAAGGAAATTGTGAGATCACCCACATGTACTCCAGACAGCTGCTGCTCATGAGTAGATTTCAGGAACTGAGGTTTTTGCGGTCAGCTGGTAAAACAGACTGGGACTTGAGGGATTCCAACTAAGCTCACAGTTGTAAGGGAGCCTATGCGGACATAAAGTTTGTCCAAGCCTCATTTCTTAATCACTTTTGGAATTAACTTTTTACTGCTTTTCAAATATTAAGAACCTTTGGAACAGCATGTTTTATGGCATTCACTAGGTGAGTTTCCTTCAGTCCTTAATGAAAGAAGTTTTAGGTACAAGTTTAAGGACTTAGAAAAATTCTTTTGGGGGGAATAAATGCATAAATGGCAAAAGGGTGATTAGAGTGTTGTTTCTGGAAAGTTATGTACTAAGGGTCCAGATGGATTTGAAATGAGATTTTGAAATTAATTAAAAGGATCCTTCCCATGGGAAATAAATGTTGTTTTGAATTTTAAAAAATAATATGATAGGATTTTGAAGGTTGGACACGACAGGGAGTTAGAAGGAATTAAAGATTACAAATAAAGGAAAAAGAACATTTAAATTTGAATGGAGAACACAGAATGGAGCAAAATACTTTAACATCAGACATATTGAAGGATATTTGTGAACAATGGACTCAGAAATTAATTTTAAGAATGTCTGCCATCATAGATAGACTGTGTGTAATTGATGTTATGGAAGAGAAACAAGGTTACCAGACAAGTCTGCAATAGAGTTGAACGTGGATTTAAAAATGACAGGCTACAAGAATCATCTGGAAAAAGATGACATACTGGATATACAAAAGAAACTGGCTGATGTCTTAATAATTAAAAAGAACATACAAATAACAAACTAGAAGAGTGACTTGGATAATTTTCCCATATTGGATTTACAAAGGAGACCTATTAAAGGTTTGAAAGACTTGGTGAGAAGGGACAAAGAAAAAAGGAAAAGAAATCAAGTTCTAGGATATTATTTGAAGGAATTGAAGTCTAAAATTGCTAAAAGGGAAGGTTAAAATAGATGTTGTTATTTCTGGTAATCCTTAATGGACTTTTGCTGACCAGGCCTGAAATGATGAGGTTTTAAGGATTTGTTTATAGATAAGAGATAAGATGGGGAAAAAGAGATCATTTGTTGTATTTTAAGTGAAGGTGATAAGTTACTAAAATTGTTTATACTTGTGACAAAGTGGGAAGTTACTTCTTTTTATATTTCTTTACTTTTTCTTTGCTATATTCTTATTTTTTCCTTCTTTCCTTCTTTTTCCTTTTTTTCTGCATTTTCTATCTTTTCTTTTCATTCCTTTATTTTTTTGTAGTTTGTATTACTTTTTTATCTGTATAACTGTAATGCTTAATATTTTTTTTTAAAAAAAGAAGCAAAAGCATAGAACAGAAAGTAGATATTCCAGCTGATGACTATTTCTCAAAATGGCATAACATTGCCTTGCTACTTCTGTAGCTTCCTATCTCTGCTCTCATTCATTTCTTATTTTGAGTAGAATCATGTCTCCTCTCTTTCCTTTTCCCTGTGTCACTAGAGGTACTGTATTCATCAAAACCTGAAGCTAATCTATTGTACAGTTCATCTCAAGCAAAACGTTTCAGGAATTTTGAGAGAACTTGGTTTTGTTAAGCTTTCAGGAGGTTTTGCAGTTCCCTAGTGAGGAATAAGAGCTCAATGTTAGTACGCATGTTTTGTTAGGAAAATTAGTTTGTCTAAATCCATAGTTGGTCTCCTCCAAACAAAGGACCCATGTAACAAAATATGAGAAAAACTTCTGGCTGAGATTCTAGAGTGCTACAGATAGGAAAAGGTTGGATTTTGTAGTATAAAGCAGTGTGTAAAGTTAACTAGTGAACCAGCTCCAGTCTTGTAGTAATATATGTGAAATATTGTAGATATATAACTGGAATCTACTCTTCTGGTTTGTCATACTAAAAAGCTGAAAGAAATACTAAAATAGCCCTGTAACTAGCTTTGGTGTCTGGACAACAGTAGACTTGGATCAAGAATCTTCCTAAAAATCTCTGAGCTTGTGTCAGGGTTGTCCTACATATTCATGCAAGAAATCTAGGATTATTGAATGGTAATGATCTAATGGCCTTTGTGTAGAGGACCTCCGAGAGAAGATGTACTGTTTTCATCATGAAGTCCAGCCTGTTGCCAGAGGTTAGAAAAATCATAGCTTGATAATTATATTCCTTGTCCACGTGTTCATTTTTCTCCCATCATTGCCCCCATCATTAACATTAAGAATCATTGTGCAAGGAAATCATACAGTACTTTAGTGTCTACTGATTGTGTGTGTGTGAAATCAGTCATTCCTGTAATGGGATTCTGAGTTTAAGATGGAAGACTTCTGGGTAAAAAAGTATCACTTTTTGCCAAATCCCACAGGCCTTTCCATAGGGGTTACCACCGGCAGAATAACACTGGGTACTGTTCTTATTCCAATAAATGCCTTTTTCTTTAAATTTACTCAGCTAGTCGTCTCAGTAATCTTTTTCCCGTTGCAAGAAAAAGATTTTTCCCCCTTTCTCCAGGCAAGATAGCCACTGTATACATTCTCTTTATTCTTCATTCCTTCTCTTATAGATATGTGCATGTCTATGTGTGTGTGAGAGAGAGAGTATTAAGACTCAAAACCCCATGTTTTTTTTATGGCAGAATCACTACTCTCTCTCTCTGAAGAAATATGTTCAAGGGAAGAAGAGGATTGGATGCTCTTTGTTTTCACATCAAATAACCCAATGTTAAGAATTGCTTTTCTGTAACCCAGATCAAGGAGTTCAGCAACTGTATCTTCTCTAGCACTAGAGCCATGTAGCTGCTGTCAGTTCAGCAACTTTGCAAGCATTCCTCCACGTTCTTATTCCTGGCTTCCTATACGGTTCACCAAGAAGCCCCCTTGGCACAATTTGGGCATAATAAAATCAATAGGATTGTACTAAGAAGACCGTGTTTAGTGTCGGGTGTTGACTACTTTTGCATAAAAGCAAATACATGTTATGGGTATCTTGCATCCCTTTGCACTGGGTCCCAAAAGGCACCTGGTAGTGGCGAATGGGAATGGTTAGTTTCAGAAGGTTGTAGACTTTTCAAGCATAATTCTCCTAGCACAAACATGTTTGCCTATGTGAACTTATGGCAAGCAGTTTTTCCCATTCTATGTTTTTGTATGGACTTTTTTGTGAGCACTTTCCCTTAATATGTGTATTTTTGTCTTGCTTTGAGCTGACATCAGTAAATCAGTCCATATACAGGCCATGCCACTTCTGGAAGTCTTCACTCATAGATCTGCCCTATCCTGCTTATGCATGAATTATTCACTTATTACTCTGCACAAAAATCGTATCTAAATATATATAAATATTATAATGCATCTCCTGTGAAAATACACACTGGTTCTTGTTTCAGCCAAGAACTATACAGGAAGTGAGAAACCCACTGCACAATAAATTCTAATCCACATGTTCCCGTTGGCTGTGTGTTTCAGGTCAGATTCTTTGAATATATCAGTTAGAAGGGACCCTTATGGGTCTACTAGTCCAAGCCCTCGCCTAATCTACTAAACTGTCTCTGGCCATTCAGTCTCCATTCAGTCATCCACCACCCTTCTGAGCTGACTGGTCCATTGTTTAACTGCTCTTGCTGTCAGGAAATTTCTCCTAATATTAAGCCTGAAATCATCTTCTTTTTAAATGCAGGTCAGTTTGTATCCTAGCTCACAAAGTCCCTAAGACCTTGGCGCTAATTATCTGCTATCCAAGGTTACTTCTTCTAGTGTCCAAATACGTTGCTCCATTTCAGCACAAAAGACATTATTATTGCAGAGGGAAATTTTCAGCTTGTTCCCTATTAAGTTCTCCTCTAACTGAATTCCTGTTGTACAAGGCATGCATCTGTTGCTCAGATGTGTTTGCCAATTCAAGTGTTTCAGTAGCTTACTATTTATATTTGTTCCCAGCTAAATTTCTTTTCTTATTGATGTACTGTGGCAAAGGGTGTCTTGATACTTCATCGACCTACTGCTCCTTCTCAATACTACCATTATTTTTCCTAAAAAAATTAGTATGAGATAGAAGATATTATTGCCTTTTTCTGGGAAGGTCATAGTTCAATGGTAATGCTTGTCCTTTACATACAGAAGGTCTCAAATTCAATGGCTGACATTTTCAGTTGAAGAGTCACATGACTGGTGATGGGAAATGCTTTGGATAAATGCTGCCAGACCAGCAAGATTATTCTGCAGATAAACTTAACTAATTTCTCCAAAGCTTGGAGCAGGAATGTAGTTGTGCTATGCTTATCAGTTTCACTGGGTGAGCTTGAATGTCTTGAGAGTAGGATTATAACACCTCTTGGTCCACTTGCATGAAACATGAGTGTAAACCTCTGCTCATGGTTGTCTCTCCCCACCCAGTGTAAAAAGCTCCTAGTATGTTGTCCTTTCCTCAAAAAGAAGATGCTTTTCATCATGTTGGCTGCTGTTTTCTATATCCTTTTGCTTGTATATGATAGTTTTTTAAAAAAATAAAGAAGCCATTTTAACTTTGCACTCAATCTCCAAGTAGGCCAGAAGTACTGTGAACAAATTCCTTTGTTTGCATAACTTCTCTCTTTTTCAAATTAAAGGAGACACCTGAGAGCATCACTTAGAAGCCAAGCCTCTAAATCTTAGAACCAGCACTGGGCAGCTTAGAAGACACTGCTTTTATATACAGTGTATACTGCAGACAATTACGCTCACCCACTTGCCCATGGAGAAACAAATACATCAATGGGATTTGTCTTTCGAAAGGGCTAGTGAAGTTCTATTTTATCTAGTTCTGCAGCATGGAAAATAAACAAAAGCAAATCGAATACTGTCCTGCTGAGCTACTGATGCAAGATGGGGAGAGGAAAGCAAATTTCATCTCTCCAATCACAACTGGATCCCAAAGGCCCAAAGTGGAATTGTCTGAACATGGTGCACAGTTGACCATAATAAAAGCCTCAGAGACCACCATGCTCCAACAGAAAAACAGGCTGATAATGTGATGCGAGCCATGGACATTGTTCACATGCTGGTTTTGCATGGAAACAAATCCCCCTTGTTATTCTAGCTAAAGGTTTCCAGGGATAATCCAGCTGGTTTGTCATCTAGGGAAACAAGCACCTCATGTCTTAAGGGGTCCTCCCCCCTTTTCAGTCAGGGGATCTAAAGGGGGCTGAAATAGATGTTTCTGTCTCTGCCCTTCATTCTATAGCAATCATGTATGTTCACATTTAATCATGTTTTTTTTCCTGCTATCTTGAAGATATCAGAGGGGAAGAATTTTGTTAATAGGAAATACTTAATCCAATTGATGTTAAAACCTTTCAAATTATGCATAAAAGAAAAAAAACATTTAGGTAAACAATTTGGAATTTTGACAGCATCTTGTGGGTACTTTAATAAAAAGTACCCGCTGTCATAATGAAGGTGAGACTTGCCTAATCACAAAATGGGGGCCATGATGAGCGATCTGTTTCCTGGAAGATGGACCTGCCAGGTTTAAGTATATAATGAACCCTAGCATCAATCCATCTAGCTCAATAATGTTTAACAATAGTTATCAGGCTCTCTAAGAGAAACACAAATTAGGCTGACGCTCTCAGAGACTTAGACAAACATGGCTAGGAATGAAATCTTCATTGTAATTCAGGAATGGTCACCATTGCTGATAGCTGTTGGTCAGTAAGCGAGCTACTATAGAATTTATATTCTTCCTTCTTCGGCTCCAGCACACTGTTTCCCTGTGCTTCCCCATATGCAAAAAGGCTGAGCCGTGTATCTCATGTTCAGTCATTAGTGGCAGTTGCATGTTTACATTCTCTGCATTCCTGCTCCTAGAATCTCTTGCCATCAACAGAACTCTGCCAGTAACAATGACGTTCTATGATTACAGGGAAATGGAGTCAAATCAGGGGCCTTTGACATGCAAAGCACCCGCAGTACTCTTAACAGACATTCTAGACGAGGTTTATTCCCAGCCCTTTCTGCACATGCACAAGATGTAACCAGGGACCTTCAGCATGTAAAAAATAGGTCTATCATCATTACAGTCAGTTAAAGCTGTATTTTTAACTACCTGTAAAGGAGGCAGCCTGCAATTGTCCAAATCCATTCCCATTATCATCACCATTGGCCTAGGCCTGGAGAGCAGAAATATCTGAAGGGTAACAGGTTCCCCAGTTACCTGTTTTTGAAAGCTAAATATTCCTTATCAATGCCCAGTCTTGTAGCTGAAAAATGTTTCTATATTCTGTTTCCTCTTTTTTGCTTGCTCAGTTACAGTATATGCCTTAGCAACTCAACTTTCCCAGGTTTCTTCCATCACTTTCATGTCCTCCCCTCACATGTTTCTGATCTCTGAGGTTTCTTTTAGTATCTTTGAAAGCATTTGATCACAGATGCATTTTGCTCTCAAGTCCTCAGACAAAATACTAAATCAGGCCAAAATTCTCCCTTTCTTCCCCCTGCACCCTACAATGAAATAACTGATTTGTTGTTGTTTTCATGAATGAAAAATATCAGAATTGCCGTACAACCTATTTGGTTTAATAACTATGAAGATGTTTGTACTCTGGTATTATCTACTTTTGTAAAAGGCCATAATGCATCTATAAGAACCCTCTTATGGAAATAAAGAGATAGCTCAACACATAAGTGAGACATAAACAGTCTTCTAAAGAGAAGAGTGACGTACAGTGGGGCAAAAAAGTATTTAGTCAGCCACCAATTGTGCAAGTTCTCCCACTTAAAAAGATGAGAGAGGCCTGTAATTTTCATCATAGGTATACCTCAACTATGAGAGACAAAATGGGGGGGAAAATCCAGAAAATCACATTGTCTGATTTTTAAAGAATTTATTTGCAAATCATGGTGGAAAATAAGTATTTGGTCACCTACAAACAAGCAAGATGTCTGGCTCTCACAGACCTGTAACTACTTCTTTAAGAGGCTCCTCTGTCCTCCACTTGTTACCTGTAGTAATGGCACCTGTTTGACCTCGTTCTTAGTGTAAAAGACACCTGTCCACAACCTCAAACAGTCACACTCCAAATTCCACTATGGCCAAGACCAAAGAGCTGTCGAAGGACACCAGAAACAAAATTGTAGACCTGCACCAGGCTGCGAAGACTGAATCTGCAATAGGCAAGCAGCTTGGTGTGAAGAAATCAACTGTGGGAGCAATAATTAGAAAATGGAAGATATATAAGACCACTGATAATCTCCCTCGATCTGGGGCTCCACGGAAGATCTCACCCCGTGGGGTCAAAATGATCACAAGAACGGTGAGCAAAAATCCCAGAACCACACGGGGGGACCTAGTGAATGGCCTGCAGAGAGCTGGGACCAAAGTAACAAAGGCATACACACTATGCCGCCAGGGACTCAAATCCTGCAGTGCCAGACGTGTCCCCCTGCTTAAGCCAGTACATGTCTGGGCCCATCTGAAGTTTGCTAGAGAGCATTTGGATGATCCAGAAGAGGATTGGGAGAATGTCATATGGTCAGATGAAACCAAAGTAGAACGTTTTGGTTTAAACTCAACTCGTCGTGTTTGGAGGAGAGAGAATGCTGAGTTGCATCCAAAGAACACCATACCTACTGTGAAGCATGGGGGTGGAAACATCATGCTTTGGGGCTGTTTTTCTGCAAAGGGACCAGGACGACTGATCCGTGTAAAGGAAAGAATGAATGGGGCCATGTATCGTGAGATTTTGAGTGAACACCTCCTTCCATCAGCAAGGGCATTGAAGATGAAACGTGGCTGGGTCTTTCAGCATGACAATGATCCCAAACACACCACCCGGGCAACGAAGGAGTGGCTTCGTAAGAAGCATTTCAAGGTCCTGGAGTGGCCTAGCCAGTCTCCAGATCTCAACCCCATGGAAAACCTTTGGAGGGAGTTGAAAGTCCGTGTTGCCCAGCGACAGCCCCAAAACATCACTGCTCTAGAGGAGATCTGCATGGAGGAATGGGCCAAAATACCAGCAACAGTGTGTGAAAACCTTGTGAAGATGTACAGAAAACGTTTGACCTCTGTCATTGCCAACAAAGGATATATAACAAAGTATTGAGATGAACTTTTGATATTGACCAAATACTTATTTTCCACCATGATTTGCAAATAAATTCTTTAAAAATCAGACAATGTGATTTTCTGGATTTTTTTCCCCATTTTGTCTCTCATAGTTGAGGTATACCTATGATGAAAATTACAGGCCTCTCTCATCTTTTTAAGTGGGAGAACTTGCACAATTGGTGGCTGACTAAATACTTTTTTGCCCCACTGTAGAACCATTAATTCAACATCTACAACTAACAATGTTCAATAAAAGATACATTACTTCATTATAGTATCCAACTGCCTTGTATGAAGCCATTGGCATTTATTTATTTATTTTATTCTAATTCTGTGCTGCCAGATCAATATAAATTCATGACAGTTTACAAAACAGTCAACCAAAACATCGGGCGCAGTTAAAAAGTATCACAAGCCACAGGCTGATTCCCAGTTGTGCCATGCCGTAGCGTCATTTATTTGGTGCTGGCATCACTAAGGTTGTAAACCCCGACATTAATGTGCTGTAACAGCCTGTCCTATTGGTCAAGCCTCACACAGCTGGGCAAGATCAAAGATGCAAGAACTGTGCAGAGTTCAGTAAGGCTCAACTGGGTAAACACAGACTTTTGGAAACAGTAAGAGGAATTTCCCACCCTCATTTATAATGAGTTAATTAAGGTGCTCTTTGAATTATTTGAAACTTTTTCTCCCCGGACTAAGTTGTTGTTTATGAGATGAACTGTCACCTGACTCACCCTCTACTTATTGATTGTTTACGTCTCCTCACTCATCTATTTATTTTCCAGCCTCCTTGCAACCTGTCACATTATTACAGCTTTTTCAACAAACTGGGGTTAAAACAAACAGTGGCTTGACCCTGGGTGGATCTCTCCATTGTGGCTGGAGCAGAGAATGTTAGTTCTAGATGTGGGTGCTCCATCTAGCGAAGAGCCAAAGCTGTCCCTGAGTTTTTTTCCTTCTCTGTGTTCTACCAAGTCAATAATTGAATCTCCCAAACCCAAACAAAACAGAAGCAAAACTATATAGGACCCCATGATGAGAAGCTTCTGACTATAATTTGTGGTAAACCATAATTGCAATTTTGTTCAATCCCAGCCTCCTATAATTGTAGAAACTATAGTTCCCATTTGCCAAATACATTTTGTAGCAAACAAGGATGGGAAGGTTCTAATTATGGAACAAAGGCAGAAGAAATTAATTTGGTTCATGTTTCAGTGTGAAAGTACCTTATCTACATTTCTCAAGTTTGTACAGAATCTTAATCCCAGCTATATTTCATAGTCACACTTTTCCATGTTGCAATTCATTCCTCCTACCCGCCCACAGAAAATTTCATTAAATTGTTTGCATTGAAAAAGGTATAATAAGTGTGTCTGCATGCAAAAATGTGTATTTTAGGAGAAATGCATACACTTTAGGGATTATGTGGATATTTACACATATTACAGAGTGATACAGAAGCAAACAGAAAGGAAGTTAAGATGAGGGAGGGGGAAAAAAAACCCAAACTGAGCAAAAATGACTTAGATAATATCCATCTCTATTGGAGGTAGATGGAAGCAGGAATGGAGTTGCTTGAGAGTTGTGCTTGATCAAAAGCGACTTAATGTCTGAATGACCGTCCTCCATGTAGACGCATAAATATCCACGCACATTTCTAATGGTAAGGGGACTTTTGGCCCACCTGATATTCTGTTTCAGTGGCATTACAAAGTAGCGGCCTCAGTCCCTTCTACTTAAGAAGTACAAATCCCAAACCAAAAATGAGATTCCATGGCCATTGTCAGTGAGATTAGGACTGCAAAAGAAACAGCAAAATCTCAAAATATTATTCCTGATGAGCAAAGAGATAGCATGCAGGATCAAGCAAAATGGCATTCTGAGAGGTTCACATGGCTGTCAGAGCCCCTAATGAATTCATGAATGAACAAGTGCCAGAGTTTTGATTTATTCGCTTTCCAAGATTCAGTTTCTGAACCCCTTACTTCTTGACAAGAAACCTTATTAGTGATATTCACTTCGAATCTAAAGCTGTTATAATTTCCTGGGCGATTTCAAAGCCAGAGTGGGGCCCTCCAACTGCTCTCCCTAATATATAACTTCAGTCTCCATATTTTGGGAGGCAAATGAGCTCACTACATCTTTTTTTAAAAAAAATTATATGTATTAAGAGTTTTCATATAATAAAAGACGAATCGAAGGAAAGAAAAAAGAAAAAGAACAAAATCATGCAAGAAAAGAAAAAGGAAACTAAAGTTAAGAAATATATAAATGACTTCTGACCTTCTTTTCAGTGGATAATTACATTCTTATTGTCCCTTCCCCTTAAATATTTTACAGATCCCCTCACTCCCTCATTTAGTCCACATCTTTCTTAATCTTCAAATCCATAAATCATTCATTTTTTTCTTTCAGCAAAAAGTCCATATAAGGTTTCCTGAGCTCACTACATCTAATGTTACACTTTTCACTCTGGGAAGTCCAGTAGTGCCCTGGATTACACATAAGCCAAAGGAGATACAAAATGTGTGAAAGAAATAATAGAACAAAGTACAAAATAATGAAATGCAAATAGAAGAACCTAAAATAGTATCATAAAGGCTACTATTTTCCAATTACTTATGGTATTATAAATTATATATTCAATTTGAGCCTGCAAGGTGGGACTTCCCAACGATTGTGGGAATAGGGCCAGACCCCTGGGCTTCCAAGTCTGCCATGCTTGTGAATGCTCAATTAATCAGGAATCATGAACTTTTGCTCTTGTAGCCTCCCCGCTCCCCAGCAATCTTGGGAGTGATACCAGCTGGTTGGAAATGATGTTGGGGGGAAAAAAAGGAAGTCCCATGCTGGCAACCATAAGGAGTGAACAGAAAATCAGTGGGCGGGGGGAGGAGGAGGAGAAGGAGAAGAAATAGAAAAGAAATATGAAGTGGCCCTTTTAATGGAGAGCTTTGGGAGCCCAAAGCCCAAGAAACACTCTATCAAGTATTCAAATGAGATTGCAGCCTCAGATTGGTATGCATTAGGCTGGTCTCAATAAAAATTAACATGTAATTGCTTCAAATGAAGTAAGTGAGGAGGTAATCTGTTCTTAAATTGGATTCACAGGATTTTGTGGTGCCATAATGCAGCTGTGAAATGAAATATATGTTAAGGATGATGTCCTCAAGGGGAGAGGGGGATGAAAGGAGGGGATGAAATTAGAATGTGAAAACAGTCCCCCTTTCTTTTCTTCCTTCTTTCATCCTTTGTTAGCAGTCACTTCTAAGGAAGGTAAAGGCCTATGGCTAGAGAAGGCCGCTCAGAGACTTTTTTCTGGATTCAGCCATTGCTTGCTGTCAGAGTTCTGCCCAAAGTGCGGATTGTGAAGTTGCTCCTCAAATGGAGCTTGAATTTCAAGAAAAATCCAAAATGATCTTGACTAAGATGTTTCATTTCTGATCTCAGAGCAGGAATGGTGGTAATCCCAGTGAGAAACTTCTGAACATTTTACATTAGCCTTCTTTGTTGTGTCCAAATTTGCTCAGGGTTGTTTGCTTGGTTTTGTGGTTTTTTTTCCTCCAAAGAGTAATTAGAATTTCCTACAAAGTTCAATTCTACAGTAGCTTTCATTCTAACCTTTCCAAATTTTGCATCTCAGGTAAGCATAATCCTCTCAATGGTATCAAGGTGAGCTTAATTTAACTGATGTTTTCAAATATTTGGAAGACAGGCAGGAAAGAGGAAGAAACATATCAGCATTGACTAGGGAGGAGGCTCAGGTGTTGAATACACAGAATAAATATTATCAATCCTAATGGGACATGCCCAGGCAGATAGTATGGGACAGGAAATCAAACAGGAGGGACCTGAAAGAATGAATGTGTCTGGCACTCAGCCATATGTTACCTGATTTTTGTGTTGCATCTCATTTCCCTGCATCCCTTTGCTCTCCTGATGCCAGATATTAGTATTCAGCAGACCCTACTGATTTCTGTAATAATTCCCTTTGTTTGCTCAATTGATGCTGATGTTCTCCTAGTGTGCATATGCCAATGAGTTTCCACTGCATGTACGATAAGAGATAATGGAGTAACTTGGACACAGCTCCCTAAACGGGTCTCTCCTAGAATATTCGTGCAAGCATAATGCGAGGGGCATTTTCCTGCTATCCCCAGAGAGTCCCAGAGTCATAAATCTGAAATAAGTGGATTAAAAAGTGAACTCAACCAAACAGCAGGACAGCTGGAGAGATGACTGACTGTAGATAGGACCCAAAGCAGCAGAGTTTTGTTTTCAATATTGTCGCAAGCTAAGATTTTGCTAGTCCTTTGGGGTGGACATGCAAGCACACTTCTCTTAAGGACCAAGACAGTCTCACTTTATCCAGCTTCTGCAGATGAGGAACCTTCTGCTAAAAAATGGGAATATGTTTTATTTTTTCTTTTGTTTTTCTCCTTTGTTTTTCATCTATCATGGCAATGAAGTTAGGTATCTCTGAGCAGGTACAAGAACTTTTTCAACACAGGACAGATTCTGATCATCACCCACGAGGCTCTCTGGCTTGAACAAATTGGGCATTGCCCCATTCTAACTCCAAGACTCACTTTATCCATCAACTCTCAGTGGAAATCTTCTCCTGGTCTTCTGCGGTGAACAGCAATCACTTCAAGACAACTCGTCTTTTAAAAAATTGTATGTGAGCTGCCAAGAGTCATTCTGATTGCAGAGAAATATGTTTAATAAATAAAATCAATAACAATGGATAGCCTCCCCCCAACACTCAAAGTTCTAACCTAAGCAGGTGGGGGAAGTAAACAATGTAATTGGTTTTGCACTTTGGGGAAACAAATTTCTTCCCAAGGCTGTTTCCCCCCACCCTTTATGATGGTAGGATTAGCTTCTTTAAAGGATTTCTGTGCCTTGTCTTATGCCAACCGCTGTGCCACCTAGCACAGGTTATTCTGAACGGCATTGCTATATTCTGTTCTCTTTTCTTTGGGGCTTCAACTCCACAGCTCTGCAATTACTTGCCCAACCTGACCTACAGCATTTTGTGCCGTCCTGGCTCTCTGAAAATCCATTTAGAACTTTAAAAAAAAAAAAAAATACCCACTCAGTTATGATGATTTTCCATTATATATTTAAGCTGAGTGCCTCATTTCGGATCATAGCAGCTGAGCATAGGCTCCCTGAGCTTTGAGCCTAGTTAAATGCAATCTCTTTTCACTGCCCCCCTCCCCGGTCCCTGCAGTTATTGAAAGAAATGCATTGACTTTATTTGCAGGCCATTAGTGTCAACTATACAAAACAGATGTGGAATTTATTTAGGGGGAATGGCTCATAATTGAGAGAGTTCAGCACTCACTGAAACATTGACAACTGAGAAAGTAATGTGAAAGGAGGTGAACCATTGTCTTCTAGGAAGAATGCAACATAGGCATTTATTGGCACTGGCCTTGACACATCATAGCTTGAACTGGAGCATACTGGGTGGAAGCCACAGTGTATAATGATATGTTAAATTAGTGCTTTGAGTTCAGTGTTAAAGGGTTGGGTTCCATCCAGGGAGACTCAGGTTGCAGTCCGCAATTGACCACAGAGCTCATCGGATGACTTCAGGTCAATCAAAACTCAGGAGTCTGGTAGCACCTTTCCAGACTAACATTTTATTACAAGGCACACACTTTTGTGAGCTCCAGCCCACTTCATGCAATGCATGGAGTAGAATGAAGTGAGCTGTAGTTCATGAAAGTGCATGCCTTTGACTAAAATGTGTTAGTCTGGAAAGGTGCTACCAGAGCCCCCCTAATTTTGGACTGTCGTAGACTAACATGGCTCTCTTCCTACAATGTCTTCAGGGAGTCACTGTTCTTTCACCCCCGCTTTCCTTACAAGGTGGTTGTAGGGATAAAATGACAAAGATTGTATATACCATTTTGCGCCTTCAAGAGAAAAGATGGGATATAAATACAGTGAACTTTCAAGAGAGGAAGTGGGATACACACATGTATTAATGACAGGCATCCTGTCAGCCTTCAGGTCAGGAAACAGAAACCATTGGAACGCTTTTATTATAGGGTATAATACCAGAATCCTGAACGCCTGGCAAAGTTTCTCTCTCCCCACTCCTATACCCAAGAGAATCAAGGTGGGGACATCTTGAGTTTCTTCCTCATCTCCTCCTCTCTTTCAGGGCTAAGTTAGTGTTTATGTAACTCCTCCTGCATTCCTTCTTCAGGTTATCTCTACTTCTCTATGCATTCTAGTTTCCTCTGGGCAGAGATTTTGTACGCCTTCATTTATAATTCTCCACCACATACCCAAATGTGATTGGCCGTCATTCTTACAAAGTCAGGCTAGTAATGACTTTGCTGTACAATGACATCAGTGTTGCTGTAGTAAAGGCCAACTAAGGTGGAAATAAGGTGCCTTTAACTGGATTGCCATCGTGCCTATTCCGAAGGAAGGATTATTGAATGCATATTCAAGGGTAGGGGAGTGTGAACACAGAAAGATGTTCCCTCTGCTCCTCACCTTTCTTCCATCCCAACTCTCCAGTCAAAATTAATATGACTGAAATGGGCACACCGGTTTTGTGTGAATGGTGGTTCAGAAACTGAAGGTGAAATCTCTCCCATTTTGGCCCAACCTGTTTGGAAATTTCTTCCTTAGTTTGCATTTGTACTGGTAGAAACCATGTTAACGCTTTGGGAAAACACTAGGAAGAGGCTGCTGAAAGAAGGTAACTTTTGAATCAGTACAGCTGATTCTACTTCCCAACTAACCTAAACTTGCCTTGCACTATTGCTGAGCCCCCGTCCCCCTCCTCCTTTTGACAGGGTCCCTATCACCAAAGCCCATGATTTAAACCATTGAGGTTTAGAATACGTGAGCTCCTTAGGTAGAGCTTCTTCTGAAAGGACTTAATCGCTCTCTGCTCAGAAATTTGCCAGTACCAGTGGCTGTCAAGAAACAATCTACCATTTGATTGCTAATGCTCCACCCCATTCACACATAAAGCCATGCACTCCATAGAGCTACTAGATCTGGACTGCAAAAATCCAGATAATGCTAGATGACAGGAAAGAGATGCAGAAAACTTGACCTCCTTGCAACCTTCTAGTGATATATAGATTTTTCCAGCCTGGATCTGGTAGCCCTGAAGAATCTGCCTTTTAATCAGCTGAGCTATTTATTCATCTCTCTTGCTCTTGTCTGCTTTGCTGGGCAGAGCCCAACTCAACTTCTTTTATTACCAGAAGTTAAAAAACTGTGGGATGGTGTCTCCAGGATGGAGACTTGATATACAAGGAGAATACTTAGCCTTTTTGTTTCACAGATGCTAGTTTACATACTATGCTGCAACTCTGTTGGACCTAAGAAGGAAAGTTTAGAAACGAAAACATCCATCCTGGGGCAAACTGGGGCAGGTAGGATTGTCACAATCGCAGCATAAATGGAAGTGTATGTTCCCCAGGCATCATGGTTTCATGTTCTGTCCTGAACTTGATTTAAACTTAACTGCAGCTGCTATGTAGCATTGAAAGTTCTTGCAATATTACATGAATTGCAATCATGTAATTAGCAACAGATGCCATGTGTCCCACCTGATGACTTTCTGTGCTACCTGGTGAGATACCGGACCTGAACCAGAGACTTGTTCATGTGAAATATACACTATTTCACTGAGCTATGGAAGAATCCTCATAGGTATCATCACCTATTTAATAGCAACTTCATATCCTCAAATATAGTGACCTCCATATTCGTTAAATTTCCTGTCTCATTTATATTAGGAATAGATGAATTTCTTTCTCCCCCCCCCCCCAAATGATCCAGGTCTGAGTACAAGGAAAAAATAACTCTGATGTCTTATCAAAGCTTCCCAGATAGCTTAGAATGTGCTTTAGATAGCCGTTCTTGCACTCTCTCTCACACACACACACACACACACACACACACACACACAAATCTTTTCTCCCTTTTCTTTTTTCATCTTTTGCATTTCATTTTATGTCTGGAAAGCTCAAGGTTTTGCCAGCTCCTAAGGGTCAGCGGCACATCTCAGTGACATCAGCTTGAGGACAACCTCTCTGCCAAAGCAAAACTGACAGTGGTTTTTACAGTCATCTAGATTTTGTGTATCCATTACAAGGACAAAATGTATGGGTGTGCTGAGGTGTCCAGTGAAGTCAGAGAGAAAGGGAGGAATTTAGGTGAAGATACCATGACCTTACTCAAGGGTTATTGTGAAGGTCTAAGTTAAGATCCCTTCCATCTTTCAAGGTGTTGTCATTCCCTCCTCCCCCTTTTAAATCCACAAGGCAGTACAGTTTTCCAAGATTTTGATTACTGTAAGACGACAGTGGCTTCATCAAGATAAAGATTTGTCAGTGACACTGCTGAAACTCGGAGGCTGTGTTCCAAATATTGCCGACTATTTTTGTTTTAATCTGGAAATCAATTTTCCCAACTCTGGCATCTCGAATGATTAGGACACATATATGTGAAGCTCGGCTTTGCAGTGCAGAAGCCCACTGTTGCACATTTAATGTGTAGTGTTATTTTCTGTCAGCTTAATGGTATATCACATTCCCAGCACAAAGGCAATAATGGAGAAATTTGATACTTGACAAGTTATCTGTCACATGCATTCAGGAGGGAAGCATATGAGATGTGTATCTGCTAGATTCCATCCCAGATTCTCAGACTTCTCTTTATTTATTTCTGGCACAAGTGGAACATGATATGCCAGAACCCATCGCATATATAATCACATTTATGTTTTTATAAAATTTAAGCATCACCTTTTGGTCCATTTCTTATGCTTCTAGATAGGTAGCAAGAGGATAAGAGGGATTTTAAAATATTCTGGTTGTTCTAGAGCTCTTCTTGCCAGCTGTCAGCTGCTGAACCCTTAGAAAAAGTTTTATTTTTCCAGAGCCCTCTGAAAATGACACTACATCATCATGCAGCATTATTGTTCCCAAGAGGATTCTTGGAAAATGCTATCCTTTGTTCTCTGATTTGGGAGTAACAATGATGACAAAAAGAACAAGATGAGACCTGTTTTCTCTCTTTTCTTTTCTTTCCTTGCCTTATCCTCCATCCCCTGGCTAAGAACAGTTGGCTTCCTCTTTGGCTAAGAACTTTATAGCCCAGAAAAGACACTTTTTCCCCCACATTATAAATCCAAACTCCTAGATATGTGTGTATATCCCTGTCAATGATTGCTAGGCTCATACCATATATGCTGTCCAAATAATCATTCAGACACATCTTAGAAAAATTAAATACATGTAACCAGGTCAGTTAAGGACTTAATGACTACCTAAGTTCTGCTAAACTTTATTAATTTTAAACTTTTTTTTCCATTTTGAGCGTTAGGCTCGTGCAAACATTTGGTTAGTTTATGGTTCATGGTATTGTGCAAATGCAGAACAAGTGTGAATTCAGCATCCAGGAAAGCACATTGTCTGCAATCTGTATGGGAAGCTTGTAGTTGGTGTCAGGTGGTTATCAGCAGTGTCCACTTTACCATTGCACATCAGTGCTCAGATTACTACATAAAAGTGATGGAGTGTACATCTTTGTCACTGAATGTAGGAATCGCACAGAGATTTAATCATGAGAACCTTTTCCTTGCTGGACCAGCAGCTAAGATCTTCAGAGAAAGTATAGCAATCTTGCCCAGGATTTCAAGAAGCCCAGTTATTCCTATTGATTTTTTACCCTTTCCTAGATGGCATGAAGCACAATTCAATTTAGCAATCAAAGGGGACGTTTTGCTCTGCTCCTTTGCCAGGCCTGATTAATATTATTCATTTCTTTTGTGTCCTGCTGGGTTGAAACAATCTGCCTTCCTCAGCCCAACTTCCTGGAATGTAGGTGATTTGCATAAGAAGGAAGAATATATTGGGAGAAAGCATTTTTTGGGATGGATTATTCAGTGGTGACATTTTCCCTTTCTCCTCACATTTGTGCTTTCCTGCGCGGGTGTAGGAAAAGAGGATTGAGGAACTCTTTGCTGGAAACTCTAAGGCTGGATTAATGTCTTGTGCCAGAATATTGATTTGCAGTCTTCATTTGCTGTGTTCAGGAGAAAAAAGGAAGAGTTGTGTGCTGGGTGGCATATAGCAATATACTAGAAGACCCCAGTTTTCATCATGCATCAAAAATGGAGCTGTTACTGCACACTGAACTTAGTATATGTTTTGTACATGCCATATCTGACGCATGTGGTTCAAGAGCTATGTGCACATGGCCTCCAGAATATCTGCTTGTGGACAGAAAAATCAAAGAGAGGAAAAGGAGGCAACGTTTCAAATTTTTCTCCTAGTGGAGAAAAAAAATCCAGTAGTTGTTAGGTAGGTCCCCATTAGAATAGCAGGAACACAATTTAGTCTTGGCTATTTTTTTTTCCTGGAAATGACAACAGCAGTGGTAGCAATGGTGCTTATCATTCTGAATATGCTGTGTACCCTTCACAAGGAATTCAGCTAATATGAGTCCATTCCCCCCCCCCACATAAATAGGCAAAAATGATAGAAAGTTTCACTATTCTCTGGAAGAAGGAAGGAAGGCATCTTGTGATCAATTTAAGTCTGGCTTTACATTTCTTTCCTGACAAAGGAACAGTTGGGTAGGCTGCTTTAATGAGTCTTCATATAGATTGTCTAAAGGAGAATTTAACTTGACTCAGAATCACACAATGATGCTGCCCATATTTGTCTGAACAAATATGGATTGGATTACTTGGATTGTCAGTTGTTCACACTTGTCTAAATCTAGCTTTTTCTTCTTTTTCATCTGCAGTCCAAAGGCTCCCGGGATTATCCTTGCCATAAGATTCCGTAGATCCTTCATTTAAGCTCAGAGACAAGTGTGTGATTTTAAAGAGAGGAACCAATATCAGATCCCCCGTGACTGGATTTCCCTGCCAGATTTCACAGGTTGTCCTTTTTGCAATGGGGAATTTCCAATGTGATGAAACTTCAGAAGAGGCTAGACAGGAGGGCGATTTAACCTGAAGCCTCCAAAACAATCCAAGAGTCGTTCTTACCCTTAAACTATGGAGAAATTCAAACAAACTGTTGAGTGCTTCTAAATATATTTATGGCCATTGTTCAAAACAAAAGGAAGGCCAATGATTGTGAGAGCTGCAATGTTAGCTTAGATTGTTCCTAGACAATGTTCTATAAAACTAAAAAAGCTCTGTATTATAAATCAGTTGAGCTCCATTGTCTTTCCAGCTTCTTCCAAGACATGTCATCTTCGACATGGTGGGTTCCCCCCCCCCTTTTCTCCCAGCAAAAGCCACTGTGGCAAAACCTTTTTTGCCTTTTTATTTTTAAACCCCAAAGTGCCACTCGTGCTTGTTTTTTCCCTTGTTACCATGGTATCACAGGCTGAACTGTTTGTTATGATTGTGCTCTCAGATTGTGTGTGTACATGCATGTGCACGCATGCAGATATATAAAAGGACTTTTGAGTTGCTTGAGTTTGGGGTAACAAGGGCCGGTTCTAAGCTTGCCATTGTTGTGTTGTTCCTGCAGCAGTTGCCAAAGACAGCAAGATCTTGCAGATTGAAAAGCAAAGTGAGAGGCAGGATACCGATGGGGCTGTTGTGAGCGTAGGCTGTCAAGAAAGGCAAAGAACAGGCGACTGGGCCCTAAAGCAGAGGAGGGGAAATATTAATAGCAGAGTTTGTGGAAAGTTTGTCTATATGAGTATGAGAGAGAGAAACAGAGAGAGAGAATGCATCACGTGGTTAGGAAGGGCAACAGACTTATAGCCAGGTAGACCATAATTAAGTCTTGTTGGAAGAATTGGGACTTGATGTAAAAAGAAAAGAAAAGAAAAACACCTCTTAGTGTATCTTCTGATGGATCCCTCCTGGAACAAGTGAGGCTCTGATCACCTCAGACTGTGCTTCTTGGTTGTCATGATATGAAGCAGAATGAAGGTTCTGACCCATGGACACAACCCCAAGGGCCTAGGCCTCACTGACATTGTCTGCCTTGTAGCGTAAACAAAAGTCATCAGCAGTGGTGGTCATGATTTAATTTTTAGTTTCCTTGCTTAATGGTTTTCCAGGAGCCCCCTTGATGATGAAAAAGTGTGTTGCTTCTTCATGCATTTGGTGAGGAAATTGCTTAAATGTGACATGCAACATACAGATTCCGTTTGCTTTTTCTGCTGAGTGGGACCCTGGACTTCACCCCCAAAGTTCTGCTTTAAAAGCACCATTAATCCTTAGAGATGCTGTGCTGGGTTGGGGCTTCCTGCTTCCCACAATGGCCCACTAGATGTCTTCTAGAAGCCTGGGAGTAATATATGAAATCAGTAGTTCTCTCTTACACTGTTGCCCTTCTGGTTGTTGATACAGAGAAACACAACATTTCTCAGTATGGGAATTCCGCTTTGGCAATTTTTGCTTAATCATCTCATGACCTCCTTCATGCAATTTTCATTTCACTACTTCCCTTTCTCTGCTTCCCTGCAGGCAGACTCCTAGAGAGCAAGAATGTATGGTTTTGTGTGTGTGTGTGTGTGTGTGTTCATGTGTGCACATGGACTTATATGTAATCTGCTAGCATTATTTCTGTTTTCACGCTTGGCAGAAGGAAACATCACCTGTAGATCTGGCAGTGCCATCTATATTGTTCATCGTATGTGTCCACACTGCCATATTTAGTTCATCAGTAGCAAATGGCTTCCTGGCCTTTTTCCTGCCATCTTGACAGTATATATTTTAAGTAGTGAGCAATCTTTCAATAGCTGCCCTACATAAGCCCCATTGAAAGGAATGAGTCATACAAGTTTGAGTCACAATTAAGTGCTTCTGCTAAAGCCAGCCTTGTAACATCTTGAAAAGGTTGCTGTCCTCCTTTTCAATATGGAGAAAGTAGACTTGGTTCGTTGACTTTAGCAATCTGACTTGCAGACCATTAACTCTCTTGTGTTGGCTGACATCTATGTAATATTCAATTATGCATCTGTGAATAACTCAAAAATCAGTTTACATCGCCATCATAATCCCCCATCCCCAAAAGTAATTGAATACTGTGAGCAAAATGCAGTCACCATCTTTAGCCTCAGCAGTCTTTACTCCCGCATTTCATCTCCTGTCACTGGTCTTTTAACGTAGCCTTTCCGTTGAGTTACAAAGGCTGTTAAATATGAAGCGTGTTTTAAAATGACCCCCATCATAAGATAATATATTTGCTGGGAGATTTTGCTCTCCAAATGATGCTCCTCAGCCTCTGTTTAATAATAGCATTCAAGATTTGAATTCAGGGCCATAGAGAAAACCCAAAATCAGTCAAATAAATGACGGGTGAAACAAGATTACAAAGTGGATGATGTGCAAGAAAGAGAAATGACACAATACTATAATTTCTTTATACATATTTCTAGAAGCAGCTTCCTCCTATGAATCAAGGTTACATTAAGTGTGCACTGGCAAATACTTTGCATTTGCAGAAATGCCCAGTGGGACTTTGAATTTGGAAGGTTCAAACCTTCAAACCTGAGGACTTTGGAGGGAGGTGGACCGAAGCATTAGTACTTGAGATGCTGACATTGTGGACTGTTTGATTGGATGGATGGATGGATGGATGGATGGATGGATGGATGGATGGATGGATGGATGATAGATATGGATTTTAAACAGATATTTAGTCTACCTAAAGTCTTGGTAATACCTGTGAAAAGCAGAATTAGGAATGGTATATTGATAGTCTAAGTAATTGGTTTGATTAAATGTTGTAGTCAATGCAGTATATAGTGTAATCATTAGTGATTGGAAACTGTCTCTTTGCAGCTTTCTGATTGCCACTTTTGCTTATGCATCAGCTTGAGATTGTGACATACATCCCACAAGGTTCAGTGAAATTTCTCCCTGAGGTCTGTGGGTGGAACTGTGAGCTGGAGCTAATTTGAGTGTATAACATGGAAATATCCTTGAGGAATTTCAGTGTTTGATGAAGTCAAAGCTAATTGAAAGCATGTGAAGGCAACCAAGGTGCTTTTTTCTAATGGCCTAATCTTCATACCTGTTTGATCATTCTGTTGGGAAGGGTCCTGCAACAATCATCTCATTTATTTTATTTATTATTATTTATTTATTTATTAAATTTTCCAACCTCCCCATCATGCACACGTGTCATATGCAACTTGGTTAATATGGCAAATTGCAGATAATCAACAGACTACCGATTCAGTGATAGATTTCAGATTTGTGTTAGATGTTTAATTTTGTCCATAGGAGAAGGTAGGATATATGAGTTCCCCAAAGCCTAGCTCAATGCATTGTCTTTCAGCAATGCTTACTGTAGATCAGTACAGTTTGAAATACAAGCATACAACCACTCTGATCAAGGATTGTGGTCTTGTGGTCTAAAGAGTAGAAGATCCTTTGCAGCAGTTTAAGAGAATTCATCAAATTACCATATAGGAATGGTGGATTGTAGTTGGATTAACCGCCTTGGATTAATCCAAGGTGGTTAAAGCTGGGATCCAGAAATTGTTGTCTATCATCATATGCCCTGGCACTTTAAGAGGTTTTCTCGTTGTAATGAAAAAGTAAGGAAGACTAGAAGAGTTGAACGAACTTGCAAATAAATGAGAACCAGATACTGACAGTGACTGAAGAACTGAAGCTTTGAGACAATCAACAAAGAATAGTGCCAGAGGGGCTGTGATACAAGAGTTTGAAGCTGTGTTAACTCTGAAGTAATTGATACTCCTTTCTTTGGAAAATCTCCAGAATGGATCTGAGGGTTAAGGTTATATTCTGAATGCAGCCATTGGTTCTACGTAAAGTGCTGGTTCTTTTTTCTTTGGGATAACTGAGGCACTGACTTCCAGAACCACCTGCTCGCAGCCAAACTTCAAAAAGTGGAAAGGCGAGAAAAGGGATAGAGATCTTAGAAATTAGGCAACTTTGAGAAGGCTCCTTTGCAGATTATAATCCCTGCTTCTTTCTTTCTTTCTTTCTTTCTTTCTTTCTTTCTTTCTTTCTTTCTTTCTTTCTTTCTTTCTTTCTTTCTTTCTTTCTTTCTTTCCAGATGCATTGTGGATAATCGAGTGACTCGGGTAGCTTGGCTCAACCGCAGCAGTATTCTTTATGCTGGCAATGACAAGTGGTGTTTGGACCCCCGAGTGGAGCTAATTGCGAACACCAAAACCCATTATGCCATCCGGATAAATGATGTGGATGTGTACGACGAGGGACCCTATACTTGCTCCGTACAGACAGATAATCACCCCAAAACATCCCGGGTCCATCTCATTGTGCAAGGTAAGACTTTGTGGGGAAGCTTGCTCTGGTACAGCCTAGCCTGGAGGAAGACCTCATATACACAACTCAAAAAGATGTAAAGCTCTGGAATACGACAAGAAACCTGCAAATAAAGATCAAATAAGCATATGACATTTAGTGCGTCCAGCTACTGCTTACAGAGTAGTTTATGTTCTCCTTTTGTGGCATTCTGAAAAACACAGCAGTCCTGTGTCTAGATGAGGAATAGTTATCCTGCAGGCCATATGTGGTCTTAGAACTCTTTTTGTGGCTCCAGAGCACAGAGTAATTTCTCATCATTTGGGAACTAAGAAGTAGATAAGCATGTTAAGCCTATCACAGCTGTTTTAAATCCAGATTTCCTACAATGGTAAAAAAAAAAAGGGGGGAGGCTGAAAATTCTGCTCCTGCCTCAGTTACATTACTGGGATGTCCCCATTGCTGTTGTCCACCAATAAACAAACAGGCCCCTTGCTATAAAAAAAGTATTTACTACACTGTTCTGCATCTAACTCTCCTCTGTTCTATTGGCACCTGGCTCAGAATCTCCAATCCTTTCTTAGCTCCACCTTCTTCTAGATTAGGGGTGAATTACCAAAGGCTACATGCCCCAACCTCTGTTTTTTGTAGCCCTTGGGTTACCCCAACTTCCAGAACATAGGCAGTAGGGGTTCCCATTATTTTACATTGGAACACACATGAACATCATAGCGGAACTCCACATGCAAGCTTAAACCCAAGATCCCCTCAACTCTTCCTGCAAATCCAGGAAAATACAGAAAATCCTGCCATCAACCAAGTGCGTGACATAGCTCTACTTATTTTGCCAAATTGTCCTACCAACGATGGCTTTTCTCTCTCTCTCCCTCACTCTCTCTCTCTCAAACGCATGGAAAAAGACAATGCTGAGTGTCAATCCCTGAAGATTGCCTGTCCCTGTTACAAGTCAATAAGATTTAGCTCCAATTCAGTTTGTCTGTGGTTCTGTGAAGGAGCATTTGTGTGTGTGAAATGGACCAAGTTTCATTCCTGGCCATTCCATGTAGGAGATGTTTAAATATTTGTGAAATGTTTTTGAGATGAGGAGGAGGAGGATTTCTTCTTGCCTTACCATCAGCCATTTCTCTTGGGCTTTTCTTGGCAGCCCTTTTAACAGAGGTAGGCATCTGAGTATTGGAATACCATTAGGGCTAATTTTCAAAGGTTGATGGATACCTTGATTTGGAAACAAGCTGGGTTAAGAAAGACATTGGTCTTGTACACCAAGTGGACCTGAGCTGCTGTTTATAGGCTGGACCATGTATGTTACTAACAAACCAATGAATGCAAAAAACTGCTCAGGCATTTTTTCTACCCTCTTCCCCCCTCCCTTCCTTTTAAAGCAATTGAGAAAAAAAGAGAGCAAATACTTCTTCCAAGCATACACATCTCCATACTCATGAAACAACTAACAGGGAATGCATTTCCAATCTTGGCGTTTTCTGTTATCTTTCAAACTTATTGTGTCTGTTAGCAATTCATGCATCAAAGCTGATCACATTAAAAAAAAATCAAAGCTATAATCAGGAAGCTGGAGGGTAGTAATTATTTACCCATCCTTTCTGATCCTCTGGTATTTAAAATCAATCCTGGTTCTATTTGTTGTTTTAGTTTTATTATTTCGCTTCTTCTCTTCATGAATAATTGTGGAAGGAAGATATATGGTTTTCACAAGAGAGCAACACATTCTGTCAGTGGAAGGCATTACAAGGTCTTGTTCTTTTAAGGAGGAGGATAACTAGTTATCCAGACTGGAAGTTGCTCTTACTTGACTTTGAAGTTAATTGGAATTGGGAGTATTCAGAATATTGTAATATCTAGGAAAGGTATGCATGTGTGTGTGTGTCAAAGCCTTGTTGATAAATTGTAGTCATTTCTGGCACAGACTGAAAAAAAACTCTGGAACCAGGAAAGTCGTAACTATTTAATTTACTAAGATCGCTTTTTATAATTTTTTTTTTTTAGGCAGGGTTCACACATCTTCCAGGCACTTGCAAACTATTCTTTATGGTTTCAGGTGCTGTACAAACTCAGCCCACTGTGCTGCATTCAATAACAGATGGATGAGTAAACCAGCGTTTAGTATGATTTCAGGCATTGTATCACATTAGGCCAAACTTTTTAATGTGTGTTCTACATTGGACACATACGTTGATTTGATAGTTGTTAATAAAGTTTTAAGACACAGTAACGTGGCATCAGAACCCAAAGTGGGTTATGGAGAAAGCATGCCCTTCAATACTCTGCAGAAGAATATAAAAACGAGCTTGCGGGAGTCCTGTTTCATTTCCAGAACAATGCATGACAGTCACCCGCATATTCACTGTAATAGATGCACTGCTTTATCTCTTTTCTTTGCAATATCGGGTGGTGATATATAAAATGTGGTGCTTGTCTTTTCAGTTAAAGATGTAGGGGTGGGGAAACATAATTGTCTGATAATAATCTTTCATGGTTCCGAAAATATACCTCACCATCTGCTGTGGATGAAATAACAGGCTGTTCCCTGCATGGTTCCTCAGCGCAAATATATTTAAGGGGAGATGTTATTCCTCACCCCCTTTCACCACTCCATTCATGGGCACCATAAGCAGGGGAGGCACTGGGTCTTTTTTCTTTTCCTTGAGACATGAGCTGAATTTAAGGGGGTTGAGGAGTTACAAACACAGCAGACTTTTCAGTGCTGTCAGTTATGCCCACTTTCCTTTAATAACCCCCAAACAATAACAGAGCATACAACCACTTCATTCTGCAGGGGACTAGGAGAAAATGATGGCTATTTCGGATGGTGACCCGTGGTGGTAACATATTTTATTTTTATTTTTACACAGTTCTTCACACAGATTGGTTATGAGTTGATTGGTTTTTTAGTCTGCATCATAAAGATGTAATTTTGCCACTCATGTGAGCTTACTTGGATGCTCAGGAGCAAGATGGGAAATTACAGGACTGCATAGATGTTTGCATTGATTTGTTTTCCTTTTATTTGGGCTTCATAAATGGCTCTGTGGCGTAAAGTCAAGGAAAGGGTCAACAGTTGTGAATATTGTTTCAGCAGAAGATGTCTTACGAAGTCTTAGCGAGTTCCAACTAGGTCAACTGTTGTCTACACAACAATGGCAGATTTTTCCAAGGTTTAGTATATCTCCCTTGGTCTTGACTAGGATTGGATTAGGGAACTTCTGCATGGTGAGCAGACATGCTACTTCTAGGCTATGGCTAAGCTGTTCCCTGATACAGACTGGTTTGCCCAACATCCTTAACCAAGTCAGTTATAGACCAGTAGCATATGGCATGCTACATTTGGCTAGTTTTAGCTAGTTAGGCTGATTTTTGTTGTTGTTGTTGTTGTTAATGGTTTAGAGTATTGTGTAAATCCAATCTATTCAAATAGTTTATGGTTCAAAGTATTGTTCAAACACATAACATGGATTACTTAAAGAAAAACCATGTTAAATTGATTGTGCAAACTCAGCCTCTGGTACGAAGAGCAAAAGCAATTTGAGATATGTTTCCATGCTTAACATCTACAATAAAAAATTATATACTCTGTGTGTGTGTGTGTGTGTGTGTCTGCGCAACTGTGTGTGTGTGTGTGTGTGTATGCATGCATGTATGAACAATTCAAAGACAACTATAGACTGGTGCAGTATGAAGAGCAAAACGTTTACCTTTATTTATATGTCATATTTATATAGCCACCCATCTCACGTAAGGTGACTCTTTCCTTTCAGGGTAGCTCCCTGTCGCATCTTTGAAATGATGATGCAACAGTGATCTCAAGAGCTGTGTAAATATTCTTCCATAAAGCAGTGGTGGTAGACAAATGCAGAGAGATGCCACACATCTCTCTGGAACAATGGGGTGGGCCTATAGCAGCAGCATCCTGGAACAATGGGGTGGGCCTATAGCAGCAGAAGAATAGACCCAGTGCCTATCTACCTGTTACCCACGGTTGCCAAAGAGCAGAGCATGAAGGGTATTACCTCTCAATTCAAGACTGGCAATTTAGTGGCACGTGGAGCCTTATCCAGCCATCATTGAGAACAGCCACTGATGTGACTAGATATTACTAAAGATACTCCACATGCATCTATCTTACACCAAGTCAGACCACTGGCTTGATACTAGCCCTGCAAGGCTTCAGGCAGGAATCATTCTCAAATCTGCGTGCCAATGTTAGGTACTGAATCAGCAACTTTTATAACAGAAACTATAAGTTTGATTACTTTTGTTCTACATTCCCTCTCTGTTGGGTTCCCTGTTTCCTCCTTGCAAGGCCTATATCTGTAGAAACCAAAGCAGGAAGAGTGCCCCAAAAGACGGACCTTCTAAAAGACAGGACTGATGGCCAGAGGGAAGGAAATCTATTACCATTTCTGACTGATGGTCTTCCTGTCTCTCTTGAATGTATTCCTCCCTTTGCAAAGCCTACTTTAGATTCTGAGCAATAAACATAAATCGTGAGTTACATTAAAGATTTATCCACAACCGTGAGGTTTAAAAACCTGTAAGAACAATTGGTTTAATTCAGCAGCTGGAAGCAGATGACTGTGCAACATGTCCTGCCTTGTCATGAATAGATATTTTGTCCATTGCCTCCTGTAGGAATTATAGCTTTATATAGCATCAGCACCCCAATTCAGGGGCATCCACAGAGGGGATAAAAATCTGCAAGACAGTGGGTGTGTCATCACAATCCAAACCCCACCTCATTTGTATATGCCATGGACACACATATCAACAAGGCCGGGCTTGGACCGTGACACTGGGCCTGCCAACTTGGAAGTCCATCTTGAAAATGTTGACCTTTCTCTGAAGAAGCTGCTGCCCCAATAGGGTTTTTTGTTTGTTTGTTTAGCAAGGAGAAGTGTGAGTCCCAAAGAAAGATGTAACACATTTCCTGCATGACAAAGTGCCCAAACATATTGTCAGCCCTTCGAGGTAATCCAGACAGGAAATCAAAACTATGTGTACTAATACTACCTTTACTATAAGGTGGCAATAACATAATCTTGCAAGTCTGAAAGCACTTCTCCCCTCCTCTGCCTTCACTTTCCAGAGAACTAGGGTGGGTCCCTTCTGAGATGCTTTCTCCACCGCCATCCCTCTTTTGGACTCAGATTTCTCTTATCAGACTGTTGTTTAGGCTGCAGTTCTTCCTCCTGTCTCCCAAGGTTATTCTCACAGCCCATTACACATATTGATTTAGGCATGATCAAAGTGATCAGTTATAGATTACTTATAAATAACAACAAAGTACAGTTGCTGGTTGATCAATAGATTGGATGACCTCAGGTAAGTGGAGATCACTTGAGTTTGTATGCAAGAGCCTCAGAGAAAAAGTGTGGTGATAGAACTGAAGACCTCCTACAAGGACAAGACTCTGTATATTTCTTAGAAAAGCACAAATTCCCTCAGAGGGAAAAAAAAAATCTACCAATAGCCAATTTCTTCATTGGGGCAATCAAAATGCCACCAGAGCATGTTCAGTTTCTCCAGACACTTATTCAGGCTAAATAGTATGAAATTCTAGCTGTTGCTGTCAAGAAGTCTACAGTTTAGAATCAGATTCAAGGTGGAATCTTGAGGAGTCCTGACATACAACAGTTCCTTGCCTTATTTTACTAACAAGCCAGTCTCTCTTCCCACTTCAAACAGTGCTTGCTTTCTTATGCACTAAGTTCTCCTTGTAAAAGTTCAGTTTTCATCAGTAAAATGTATTTAGATCATCATTACCTCCCATGTTGTTCTCTTTTTTGTTGTTGTTTATGAGCAAAATGCTACATTGCCAAGGTTAACCATCTGCCCAAATGGAAATCAATGGGAATTATTTTCACCATGTTGTAACAGCCACTGGAGGTAAATGATGGGCACAACATCAGAGCAAAAAGGTAATAGAAGATGTTCAGTAGTTCTCTCAACCTCTTTTCCTCAATTATAGAAGAAAGCTTGGGGCAAAATTCTCCAACTTAGATAATGAGAGGAACATTAGATGCATAATTTATTTTTTTCCTGAGTCTGACCACATTCTCTCTGGGCAGGGACATCTCTTCCACTTCTCTCAGGATTCTACATACTGTATATAGTCCTTGGAACTCCAGTGATAGATGGACCCCACTAAAGAACCTGAAATTCAGATTGGAAAACTGTTAACGTGATGCATGAATTTGCCCTTTGTTTTCAACTCGCATAGGGCACTAAGGCTGAAGTGCTATCTTTTGAAGTAGCCCATTATGAACTCAGTGGGATTTCCCAGTAGACATTTAGAGGAAGGTATTCTAGGTGAAACTCAAGTATGGTAATAATGGACAGAATTTTGTGTGTGGTGAATGAATATCATCGCTTCTCCTCCCCTCCCCCCATCTTTCTTTCCGCCTACCAACTTCCAAAAAGCATAGTGTTCATTATTAATTAATGCAGTAACCCTGTGATGTAGTGAGACCCTCCAAAAGATAAGTGCAACTGAACCCCAGTCTCCAAGGCCCTTATTCAATACCTAGACTGTCAAAAGATGTTGAACGCTAGTAGCCGCCTATCTGTGGCTCATTTGTTTTTATCTTCTTCCCCACCCACTGGTTGTCCTGCATCTGGGATGCCACAGAAGATTCATTAAACACTCCAGGATGATGGTGTCTGCTGCAGAATGTATAGGGAGTCCTTATTTTGCAACTGTCTTGTACAGTGACCATTCATAGTTACAACAGTGATGAAAAAGTAACTTTGCGACCAATCCTTGCATTTACGACCTTTGCAGGTCTGTAAAGCAAAAGAAAAGCTGAAGTAAGATCATAAGCACAGTTGTGGCTTTGCTTTAGCATCTGCTTCACTCAGCAACTGAGTTCAGGTCCCAATTGTGATTGCTAAACAGGGGCTACCTGTATTTATCAAATTGCTTCTGTAAAACAAGGGGTCAGAGCATTTGTGATTCTAAGGAACATGTCTGATAGCAGCCATTACCCCACTGCCTCTGAGATTTTGGTAACCCTTTTGCTTTCCATACCAAAAGAGCATTTGCTTGCCCAGTTTTCTGGGCCAATCTGAAAATCATTCTGTAGAACAAATTTTAATTTAATTTGTTTAATCGACATCTTGATTTGGATGTATGTAATTAAATAGTGCCTTCTGACTGAGAGCATGGATGAAATAAAATGCAGAGGTTGAGAGACTCAGCTGAAAGCGTTGCAGTAGAAACTCAAAAAAAGGTGCTGTCTGGTCTATGGAAGCCTTTTTACCTGCAAAATGTAGTTACCATATATACTTGCAAATAAGCTGAGAAATTTAGGTGCCAAAATATACCCCAAAAATTGGGTTTGGCTTATTCATGGATGGGCTTACCCATAAGTATGTACAGTAGTATTTTTTTTAAAGTGCCTGTATATCCCATATATGGTCATGGATAAGCCCATCCGTGAATATGCTGACCCCTGAATTTTTAACCAAACTACCGTGAAAAATGGATAATCTGTGGATTATCCACAGATAAGCCAATTGTGAAAATTAAAACATACAAACATTTCAAGGGTTGACTTATCCGCGGGTGGCACATTTTTCGTGGTAGTTAGGTTAAAAACTCAAAGATCAGCTTATCTGTGGATGGGTTTATACACAAGCATATACGGTATTTAAGGTTTCACAAAGTTGGCCTTTCTCAGACTGATGTACTTTAAAAAGAGAAAATGAAGAGGCCAAATTAGATTTGTATTTGTCATGTGCTCCAAAATATTCTCATCTTGTAGAATACATTAAGAAAAGTCTACCTTATCTCAGGGCTGATGAAAATGGACTTTGTGAAGAACTGTGTGTTTTACCAGAGCTTAATCTCACTTAGACACAAGAATTTGCATGATAGAAAATGATGGAATTCTAGCACAAGATGCAGGGAACGAGAAGGGTGTTTTTAAAAGAGGAATCTGAGTGATATTTGGCTTTCGGGCTTCTTATCAGCTTCTTTAGTCTCTCTGGTTCTTTCCTTTGTGCTGAAGCCACTAATCGCCCCCACCACTTTTGTTGGGTCCAAATGAGATTTCCCATTCCTTCTGTGTCCCAGTTAATCTCTTAAATCCTGGCCATTGTTTGATAGTTAATTACCTGTCTGCTCCCCTCACATAGCTGTGGCTCAGGTGAAGAAAGGGAAACTCTGAAGTCCTACCCACTTGCTAAAATGTGGAAGCTTCAAGAGAAATTGGAAGGGAAAGGCTGGATTTGGCTTGTATGCCAGTGTTCTTGTGAAGGGCAGATTTCTACAACTTTCTCAAAAGCTTTTCCCAGCTAGATGTGTGCTGCATAGATCTGAATAGATAGCAGGTCTTTTTTCATCCCAATGAGCCCATTTCCTCTTTCTACTTGAGCATCTCATTTTGAACTATGAATATCTTCATTGTTTTGTTCACTGACATTATCATAGAAGTGGGTCATGATAGAACCCGCAAGCCTAACAAAAGCAGGAAGTTCCCAGTTTCAATTTCCATCATCTCCAGCTGAGAGAAACAGCTGACAGGTGCAGTAGGAGGATCTCTAAAGGTGAACTATGTAGAACCACTTCAGTTCAATATAAAGAAGGTGGAATGGAGTGGAATGGCATGGCTTGGGAGAAACCAATCTTTATACCGGTGTTTTTCAAACTTGGCAACTTTAAGATGTGTGGACTTCAACTTCCAGAATTCTGCAGCGTTCTGGGAATTGAAATCCACCCATCTTAAAGTTGCCAAGTTTGAAAAACACTGATTTATACTCATGCAGTTTAGCCTATAGAGGAACATTACTCTCACCCTCTTCAAAAGAAAGTAAGTTCCATAAATGCAAGATTCTTTATAGAAAGGCTTGTACAGCAATTTTCCAGTGTGGTGTAGTGGTTAAAGCATTAGACTAGGAGTAGGATGATTCAGCTCTCATTAAAAGCAATGAAATGGTTCCATACTGTTGAGATGGAATTCAAGGCAATCATCTACTGTGAATTCCTCTGAATTCCTGGTGACTTCATGGACATGGCTGAAGGAGTTTGTCTCCTTCAGGATTCTCTGAGGTCATGGTCCCCACCAGGTCTGTGGATTGCAATTTCCAGGATTCTTAGCAATAGCCTTCCTGGCTGGGGAATTCTGAGAATTGAAATCCACAGATCTGGAGGGCACTCAGATCTCTCTATCTGCTTTTAAATGAAGCTCATCTAAATTTCAGAGGTTTGGTTTTGTTGTTTTAGCTGTTCTTGATATTTTCACTTTTGATCCTTGTTTAGATATATTTCCATGCTCTCAGTTTTAAGTCTTATGTATCTTTTCATGAGGATTTCTCTCATATCATACTGAGAGTGGTCAGGGGAGAGTGTCTTCACATCAGTAAAGCAAGAATGGCTTGCCATGGAACACAGTGTGACTATAAGAACAGATTCATGCTAGGAAGTGTCAATGTAATTTATGTGATCTCTTTTGGCGAGCTTCAGCCTAGTACCATGGGCCCAGCCTAGCTCTGGGTGGCCAAACACCTCACACAATGTTTGATGCTGACCCTTCGCCTCATTTTGACCCCCAGCCAAATCACTTTTATATTCAAACAATCCATGTTTGTGTGCAGGAGTGATAATAATCTTGGCCCCAATTCTCAGCAGGACTGAGAGAATTAATTATCTTTTTCTAATATGTGTAGAGTGCTTGCTAAATGAAAATGGCTAAGTATTATTATTAATTAGTAATTATCTAGCCTGAATTTTGGGATGGAGGGAAGAGGGAGAATACAGAAGGAGGGAGGAGACTGAGTTTGGAAAACTTATAGAGTAATGCTTGTCTGATGGACTTTTTGGCCTAGGAGGTATGGAATCTATGATGGGCTATTTCCACTGGAAGTCACTACTGGGTACTGCAGGCATAGAGGGAAGAATCTGCCTGGGTGAATCTATCCTTTACTTTGGACTTTCAATCCAGTTTGAATAATAGTCGAGTCCAGCCATTGACAGCCAATCAACAGCTGTAACCGCAGCGTGACGATTCTGAATCAGTAAATATAATGTAGGAAATTGTTTCTTCTAAAAAAGGTGAGCTGCAATGTAGCTTGAGCTGGAAAAAGAGCTCCCTCAATAAAAGACTGGTAAATTTCCTCTTTGCCCTTGCATTATATCCTTTGTCACATGAAACAGACCTGAGGGACAGAGGAGACTTCCCTGGTTGTGGGTAGTTTGTTAAGTTGTCTGTTTTTATCAAATGCAGTCTACAGTTGCCTCCAGAGGGCGGAGTTGTCATTGCTAATCTGTCACCTATATCTGGCGGGAGAGTCAGAGGGAACTGTGTTTTGTTCGATAACTGGTAGAGTATCAGGAACAATATATCACAGGGAATGTACTCAGTTTAGCGATATAGCGCATGAGGCCTACACAAGGACCCAGCATCTTTAGCTGAAGATCCTTTGCCTTCAAACCCTGCGCGGACATTCTGCCAGTCCAAACAGACAAGATGGGCTGCGTTTCCAGTAGCGGAGGCTAGAACCTCGTATGGTCGCCCATCACCCCTCCTTGGAGGGATAAGAGCTAGCGTTAAGGCCCTGCTGCAAGTTCCTAAATGGTGTGGCAAGCCTTTTCAAGATGGCAACCTAGGGTTCCAGTCCAGGCAACAAAATGTCTTAGACTTTCCCACCCCCTAGCAAAATCAGAATAAAATCTGCAAAATAATGAAAGGAAGCCAGCTGATTGAAGCTGAAGGTTGGCCCATTTCAAAAATGGGTGAGGATCGCAGGGTTCTCTTTCAACAGGGGCAGGATAAAGATCAGAAATTCTTTAGTGTATAGCACAAAGCAAGCATTTAAGATCTACCCCACAGCAAATACAGTAAGCACAGTGATGGCAATATTTGCCTTGGACTCTGTAATGAACTTTTGTCTTGCTTGACTTCATGTTTTCTCCTGGAACTGGAGTCCTTGTGTATTAAAGGCTGTAATTGCAGTCCAGTGTAGTAGTATAAAAAAAAAATCTGTGCTTGTTAATTGGGAAAGGAGATACAGGGAGTCCCCAGTTTAAGAATGAGTTCTGTTCCCAAGGTCTGTCCTTAAATTTAATTTGTATGTAAGCTGGAACAGTATTATTATACTACTGTATAAGTATTAGATAGACTACTGCAACGCGCTCTACATGGGGCTACCCTTGAAGAGTATCCGGAAGCTACAGCTGGTCCAGAATGCGGCCGCGTGGGCTATTTTTGGAGCCCCGAGAAGGGCCCATGTAGCACCATTGCTCCACGAGCTGCATTGGGTACCAGTTTGCTTCCGGGTCCAATTCAAGGTGTTGGTTATTACCTTTAAAGCCCTACATGGCATGGGACCAGGTTACCTAAGGGACCGCCTCTCCCCTATGACTTCAACCCGTCCCACCCGGTCACACAGAGAGGGCATGCTTCGGACCCCCTCAGTAAAAGAACTCCGTCTAGCGGGGTCCAGAAGGCGGGCCTTCCCTGCGATAGCCCCCGCTCTTTGGAACATTCTGCCCCCGGAGGTGCGATTGGCCCCCTCAGTCCTGGCCTTCCGTAAGGCTTTGAAGACCTGGTTCTGCCACCTGGCCTGGGGTGGGGAAGGAATATCTCAAGCAGGGAGATGGCTAGCCCCATAGAGGCCGGCTGTCCCCGGCCCGATTTTCCATCTTCTTGGATTGTCCTTTTTTAGTATTGTTTTAATTCTATATATATTATGTATTTTATATATATTTATAGTTTTAATGTCTTTGTAAGCCACCCAGAGTCCCCTATTGTGGGGGAGATGGGTGGTGGAGAAATCCAATAAATAATAATAATAATTATTATTATTATTGTTGTTGCATAATTAACTCAAACCATTGTGTATTTCACTTGAATCATTGTGTATTTAACTCGAATTTTACTACAATAGGATCCATTATTAACTGTGGGTTTTTTGTAAACTGGGTGTTCTTAACCCAGGGACTACCTGTAATATAAATTTGCTGGAGGAACAGGAAGAGCTTATTTCTAAAAATGGTTTAAGATGCAGATTCTTGCATGGTTCAAAGAGGGAGGAGGGAAGAGGGAAGGCTTTTTATTCTTGCCATTGGTTTCAGACGATAACTGATACATGGAGGGGGGAGAGAAAAGGTAATTTGCAGTTTATCTAAGAATCATTCTTAACTTTGTGAATTGTTGACCATGTCCAGTTAGATCTTCAATGAACTGCAAACTTGGGGGTTCCCTTGACTCTTTGGATGTGCTTGTGGGTGGAGAGCTGTCATAAATGATGGAAAACATGTATGTAGAAGAAATATTTCTGAGGAAAAGGAAGCAGCTCATATGACAGTAGTAGATGTACCTTGCCTTTTTTTCTCCACTCTTTGCTTTCTTTAATGACTCTTAAAAGCTGCCAGCACTGTAACAGGAAAAAATTAAGCTGAGTTCAGGAATTCTGGCCATCATCAAGCTTGTTTTTGGAGTGTTCCTGCCTAACAACCATACCAGTGAATTGGTGGTTACTCTTCAAACACAGCCCTTGGGCAAAGGATGGTTGATCCATTGACAGGTTTCTAATATAATCTGTGTATGGAACAATAAGGTCTGGCTTGGACAGATTGATTTGTGGAAAGGTGTCAGATAGATCTCTCTTGCTCATAACAATGAATCAAGTCAAGTGTCTGTTGGTGACTTTCCCATTCTGTGACTCTCAACTTTCTACCAACCTCATTTCTTTGTTCTGTGCTATAGATTTACAGTGATCCATCTGGCTGATGTTAATTGTTCATACAGCCCTTTTTTTCCTTCCAATCAGTTTGCTATTCCATGCTTGGGTCATTCCAGTGTACCAGTTAGAAAGGGGTAATTAAGTCAATTTAAGTGGCAGCAGAGTATTCATCTTACAGATCGCAATTCTTTACGTACTGCATATATATTCACATTTTAGTTGTGAACAATGTCACAAGCTTCTAAAAAGTACAGATTTGAGTCTACATGCATGTTCTGGTTTCTTCTACATATTCAGCAAGTCCAAAATCAATGTATTATAACATTTCTGATGGAATAAATGTCTATTCCATTATTAACCAAAGTCACTAGTTGTCCATTATTTATACAATTGTGATTCTTTTTCTTTAATATAAGAAGACCTTATATTAACTTGGAATCAGTGAGACAAATTCCTACTATGTGCCACATCTTCATGACTGTCTAGTCATGTTGCCAATTTAGCCTCCACTCAGAGTTACATGTTTGAAAACAGAGCAGCAGCCTCAACTGCTGTTCCTTGTTTTTTTTACCATCATTTGCTTTATTAAATATTGATTTTCTGTTGCATTATTAAACCTTAAGTCCTGAGTATAAATTCTGATCTTTTATTTTAATCTTGCTCTTCTCTCCCCATTCTTCTTGCCCTTCCTGATCTTTAAATTTATTTTTTTTCCCCTTTTTCTTCAAGGACAATTCTTAATTGTGAGAAATAAAGATTCTCTTGTAAACATTTCCATTCATTGGGGAATACATTATTGATAATTATGATAGAATGGTAAATCCTCTAAAATACTTATGTGCCTGCACTTTTTTTTTAACCAACATCCTAGACCTATATTTAATCACATAAACTGCTACAAACTATAAGTCTGACCTTGACAACTAGAGGTAGTCCTTGACTTACAACCACAATTGGGACTGGAACTTCTGTCACTAATTGATGTGGTCATTAAGTGAGTTGCCCGCAATTTTATGACCTTTTGCCATGGATGTTAAGTGAATCACTGCTGTCATTAAGTGAATCACATGGTTGTTAAGTGAGTCCAGCTTCCCCCATTGACTTTTCTTGTCAGAAGCCCTCTGGGAAGGTCACAAATGGTGATCACATGACCCTGGGACGCTGCAACCGTCGTAAATATATGCCAATTGCCAAGCACCTGAATTTTGATCATGTGAGGATACTGTGACAGGAGTAAGTGTGAGGACCAGTTGTAAGACACTTTTTTTCAGTGCGGTTGTAACTTTGGTTGTTAAACAAATCATCATAAGTTGAAGACTATCTATACTCATAAACTACAACTGCTTATAGATTGCTCTTCAGAATGGTTAGCATATGTCACCAACTCTTAAATAAATGACTATCATACATTTCCATACATGGACTGGGATCTGAATATCCAAAGATATATTCAAATGCTGAGATCTGTCTCTCTTTTTGATAAGCCCCCTCTTCTCAGCTTAAGGAGATGGAGCATATGGAATAGTTATTTTTACTAGTGGCATTCTCTTTGTGGACTGCTCTTCCCAGAGAGACTGAAGGCGTAGCCAGCAACTGATCTTATTTTCAAGAAGCAGCATGATAAGGCTTGGAAAGAGTTTGCAAGCTACCTGGATGCCTGTCAAAGGGCAACATTTACAGCTGTTTGTACTTTGGATCTTTTTTCTGGTTGTCATTTGGAGAAGGTATGTCCCACTGGCAACCTTTGGTCCCATCCAGCCCAAACAAAGAGGTTTATTCCCTCGTCATTATGCATCAGATTGCAGCCTTGGTGTGAAAAGGTGGCATAAAGGAATGCATTGTTTCAAATGACATATTCCTTTGTATGGGTAATGTAGCAAGTAAATTGCAAGGATGGATCAGTAATCAGAAGAGAGAGCAAGGGTATTTTCAGGATACGGTGAAAAGAGGAAGGATGGTGATGCATACAAGAAACAGGCAGAGCTTCAATCATACCATCACAGTTGCTATCTTGACTTTTTTGACCATGCCCTGTGGACAACCCTATGGGGTAGCTATTCTCTCGTCTATCACTAGTGCTCCCCTGCGTGTATCCAGGTACCTCCAAGGTAATTTTATTTTTCTCCATCTGGTGACTGAAATTAAAACATAACCACACTAGGATGATTCTTGGCCTCTGCTAAACTTGTATATAAGCCAGAGAAAGCTAATGTAGAGGAAATAAAAAGTAAAGCAAGGAAATGAAACTTGAAATGCACTTCACAGGGACAAACATAGAATTAAGCCCGACTAAGAAGAGACGGTAAATCCATCTGAGGGAAACTAGAAGTACAAGCCCAGTTGGAGTAAGACTAGTCCATGGTCTTGAGTTCTGGTCTTCACCAAATACCTGCCTTTCAGCTTCAGAAGCCACTGCACACACTCACAAATAATCATTTGGAAAGAGTATCTAACTTTCAGGGTTGTGTGCATTACTAAAATACGACACGTATTATATATGCGGTTGCACCTGTATTTTATGTCCACAAATAAAAAGCGTAGCTCATGAATAAAGATGCATGCACATATAAATACATGCACAAATAATACAGATAAAAGTATGGATAAGAATGTTAGTATAATTGCAGCCAGAGAGCTTTTGCGTATGTACACACTCCTGAACATTGTAGAGCATGGATACAAGTACCTACAATCAAATGGTTTGTGGGTGTGTTCTGTGCTGTTTTATCCCTGAAAATTTGTACAATAATAAAGAGGTAACTGCAGTGACAAAGCAAGCCAAAATTAGAGGAAGTGGAAGCCGTGCCAAATTGTTCATGCTCCAATTCAAGAAAAATTAATTTTAGAAATATTTCTCGTTACGTTGGAATTTAGGAGGAGTGGAATACATTGCAAGGCAAAGCTGTAGAACAGTAAAGGAACTAAACAGAGAAATCTGCTTATCTCTGGATCCCTGAAATGCTTTGAATCAGAGACATTGGAGAACGAATAATTTTTCTCCAGGAAAAGGAGAGACGTGTACCTTTTTTCATGCTTGGAAATATTTGAGTTCTGTAAAGTCTTGGCTGACCCAGCTTGTCTTTCCTTCCTTCCTCTAATTTTATCCAGGTGATTGTGCCCTCCGGTTCTGCTCATCCATTGCTTACTTATTGCAGGTGTATTATTTTATTTTATTCTTCTGGTATTTTTCTTCCTCTGGTAGAATCTATCTGAAATGGTATATTTTGCTCCTTCTGCTGCAGAGTTGTATAATTGATGGCCTTGCCACAGTCTCTGAACAGAGGATTAAAATCTCCCTTGCCATGGATCCAGCACAGAGTTCATTACTTTTCGAAAAGCTTCCTGCCTGTTTGTGCACAAAATTATGGCTGTTCTGGACAAGGGAGGCCAATGTCAGCTATGAAGAGAAGGGAATGGTGACATCTTGAGCTGAATTGGTCCAGGATACACTACATGCTGACTTTGTTCTCTTGGAAATAAATACTACCTTCCAAAAGGCCCTTTTTTGTTCTGTGAAGTTTTGCTCTGTGGATCTGAGGAATCAGGTACCTGGGCTATTCCAGAGAGGCTGTTTCTCTGCTAATAGCTTATGGCAAAGTGGCTTATTGTGTAAGGGACAAAGCAAGTGAGGTGGGAACCAGCACTGCTGAGACCAGAGACAATCACTGCATAAACATGTAGTAGGGCCCAGGAAAAGAAGAGCCCAAAGCCTGTTAACTCAAAAGGGTGGGAAGAAGGGGCCTAGGATTTAAACCCTGGGACTGACGTGTGTCCTTGATTCCTGTGTTCTGCAATAGGCAGATCTTCTGCATGTACATGACTTCCTTCTTGTTTGCAAAAAGAACCACATTTTTCAAAGCTGAATTTGCGAAGCTCCTGCTGTTAGCTGGTAACTGAATGTGGGTTTCAGTTTCGGGAGAGGAGAGATTTATTGCATTTGTGGCCTGAAATTTGACAGAAGTACTATTAATCACTGAGTCCAGTCTATCTCAGTTATCTTACAAGGGGCAAGTTGGACTGCATCACAGCCAGAATAATATTGTGGTTACTGTGTTTGCTTCCTGGGTAGCTCTGGACCAATCACTGTTTTCAGCCTAGCCTATTTCACAGGGAGGAATCATATACATGACTTGACCACCTGGATGGAGGCAGGATATAAATGCAATCCTTTCTTTTGGGGGATGATATTTGATCTCTGGAAAGTGAAAGGAATATATTAAAAGCTTTGAAGGGGTATTTCAATTTGTCAAAGTTTTCATTTAAAAAAAAAACACACCTTTAAAGCAAAATGCTGGATTAAAGAAGCCCCCTGGCTTGCAGTGTCAGATCAGAGTGGCTACCTAGTTTCTATCTAGATGATAAAAGGGTTTTTGGTATATGTGTGCACATATACAAAAGATTCTTTTTTCTGGAGTGAATGGACCCACTTCAATGCTTCATTTATCTGGAGGGAAGCTTTGCTTCAAATTGAATAAATGCGATGCCGCAAATTGAAATGACACTTCAAATTGGATTAGAGCCAATCCTCGCATCCTTGGATTATGCTTTCATTTCAGAGCTGTTCTATCTTTCTCATGCTCCATTGGCAAAGAATGGCAATGAAGTGTTGGAAAACAGAGCTGGGAATGCTTTATAGTCTGCCTTGCACACCTAACATAGTCTGCTGTCCTCCAGAGCTATAAAATGTTGTCTTATTGTCAGTTATTCTTACTCTGATTTGTTTCCAGTTTAGTTGGTTTCTCCATATGAAATATGGTGCCAGCGTGTCCTTCACCTCCAGAAGCAAACTTTGATTAATCCCTTTATCCTGTTATATGATTGACTATAGATGAAAATCACAATGAGAAATTTGATCTAAACCAGTGTTTCTCAACCTTGGCGGCTTTAAGATGGGTGGACTTCAACTCCCAGAATTCCCCAGCCAGCAAAGCTGGCTGGGGAATTCTGGGAGTTGAAGTCCACCCATCTTAAAGTCACCAAGGTTGAGAAACACTGATCTAAACTAACCTCTGAAATAAACATTGGGTTCATAAACAAAATAAAATATGTAAGACCATTCAGTGGTGACCAAAACATCTGCAGAAGGAGTAGCATCATTTTCAGTAAGGTTTAGCAAATCTTTGGTTTGTCCCTTGAATCTGCCTAAGTAAAGTTCAAAGAGCATTGAACAACAAATCTGAAATTTTAACAGAATGAGCCAAGCACATTGTAGAATTATACATGGCCAGAGACTCCTAAGGGTCAGCTTGGGTGGATAGGAGAGATATCTCACTTCCAACCATTTCTTAGGAAAGCTGCTTTCTGTGTCCTTCTGGGAGCTGATCTAACTCTGCTATTTGGGGTTTGTGGTAGAAGCCTGTTAGAAGACCCATTGAAGAAGTGGGTCTGCAATGATACCATTGTTTTCCTAAATCAAACATTTAGCACTGAGATTCACAAAAGCCTTGGCCCTATCTTGCAATATATGCTCCTCCTTATCCTTCAACCGTTTATGTGTCCCCTAGAAATAGTCAGAAGTAGGTGAACAGCTCATGATTTTGGAATGGCCCAAACTAACTGATTTATTTAATATACTACGATGCATGTATAATTTGATGAATATGTTCCTTTAAACAGGAACTCTACAGATTTCTGAGGGAGATTCCTTAGTTTCAGAACCATCGAGAGTGGTCCTCTTTTCCTTTCTTTTTCTTATCCCTGTTCCTTTAAACCAAATTTCATTTTCAAAATTGTAGTAAATACCTCAGCAGGATGAGTCCAGATCAGTGACCACAGTGTGATCCAGTTGCATAACGTTGAAAAATTCAAATGGAATTTTAAGATGGGTAAAAATGTATAATTTCATAAGAAAGGGGTGACCAAAGAAAAATAAAATAGAGAAATGAGAATGGGGAAAAGAAAGATTGGAAGAAGAAAAAATAAAAGCAGATGAATTGGATAAACAATAATGAAAACTAACTCAAGTAAATGTATAGGAACCAAGCTAGAACAATAATGATTTATAAAGCTGCTCAGTATCTTTCTATGTTGTTTTGTCTTTTTTAAAATGGAGTGACATAAAACAAAAGGAAACAGTGTGAACAATCTTCATAATGATTAGAAGGATCAATAGTAAGGAGAAGAGCAGAATAAAAAATTCTTCTAAATAACCAGATAGAAGCAGAGAAAAAGGTAACCTAGCTGATAGAAATTAGCCAATAAACAAGGAGTGGTGCTCTGAAATCCAAGTAAACCTTTCTTTTTTTTTTTAATCTGTTGAATCGTGTCTGATTCTTGGAGACTGCTTGGACAAGTCCCTGCAGTTTTCTTGGCAAGGTTTTTCAGAAGTGGTTTGCCCTTGCCTGCTTCCTAGGGCTGAGAGAGAGGGGCTCGCCCAAGGTCACCCAGCTGGCTTGTGCCTAGGCCGGACTAGAACTCAGGGTCTCCCGGTTTCTAGCCTGATGCCTGTAACCACTACATCAAACTGGCTCTCAAACCATATTTAGAACATGGGAAATTTATCAGTGAGACTTCTTACCTGTCTTTAATTTCATCAAGGTCATTTACAAGAAAATGGCCAAAGATTTTGCTTACATCAATGAAGCAACTGCAACATGGTTAATTTTGGAGCAGTACATGAGGAAACGCACTGAGCTGAACATCCCGCAAAGCCATGGCTTTCATATTAAGAATAGCAGACTCATCTTGGCATTCCAATGAGAAATGTAGTGTTCCCATTCTTCCTAGGCCCGGTCCTAATGCTCTGCACCCCAACAGCTCTGATACTTTAAACTGTACCCTTTTACTCCTCAGATAGACATGGGGATCAATAGGCAAACGCTGTGATCGGTAAACTGTAATAAGCAACAGTGGAGCTGTCTTTTCTGGTAAGTATCCCCAGAAAACCCTCTGTCATTTCTAATTTCCTGTTGGAAATTGAACAAGTGACATAATATTAAGGCAGATCTAACTCAAATGCATGTATCTTTTAAATAAGCAATTATAATGGGGGGGGGGAACCCAACACGAAATAAATCAATAATTTAATTTTCCACACTGATCTGCAGGCCCAAGAAAAAAAAATGGTTGTCCAGTCCAGAATTTTTGATCTTGCTTAAGAGAAAAACCTCACTTCAGTGGAACAGCACCTGTTTTGCCTGCTGGAGATGCGAAAGTAAATCCTCAGCTTCTCCAGACAGGGGTGGGAAAATATATGGTCTGAAACCTTGGATAGTCACTTTTCAGGGAAGAGAATGGTATGACTTCCTATAAGGCAACTTCCTATTCATTGATTATGGGCTTTTTTAAAATATTGATTTAATATTTCCTTTTCATCGCAGGTCTAGGGGGCATTAATGCTTTTCTGGCATTTTAACTGATGGTCCATGTAAAGAGGCACCACTGCACATTTTAAGGACAAAGTTTGTATTAGTCAAATGGTCTCAGATTAAACCACTTATTTTCTGCCATTTGGAGACCTCCTTATGTTACTGCGTTCTGGTAGATACAGTTTTAGGAAAACTGTAATTTAGGATTTCTGGCCTCAAATGAATCATCCTCACTACAAAATTCAGTTCAATGTTCTCTCAAGATTACAGGACTGTGTTGAGCTTAATTTTAAATACATGTTAAATGTACTGTCCATCTTAGGTTGTGTAATCAGTGAAAGTGGGAAGGATATCACTATGAAGAAAGCCATAAGCACTCAAAAAAGTTAGTCCTGCATTTTCTGACAAGATCCAATCTTAATGACTATATCATTTCAGTCTGTAGGTGGAAGATTGATCTACCAAACATTGAAAACTTAGCAAATCCAGCAGGAGGATTCTAGTCTCTCCATCTCTTTGCTTTGGGGGATTTTCTTATATAAGAAGTATTTAAACACACATATGCATGGATATGTGCACAAATATAGCCCCAACACAAAACTTGAAGTTATGATTTGGTAAGAGTTAAGCAAGAAAATCATCAAAGTATCTGGATTTGCTTTGCCCCTTAGACAGAAGAAGGCATCAGGGAAGTGATGACATGGTGAGCCAGGAAGAACGGGCAGCAAAGAGTTATTGTCAAATTCCCAGCTTGCCCTTTCTGATCTGAAGTTCACTTGTAATATCTTCGTTGACTTCAGCTTCTAATACATTTTGTTCTCCGGAGTGTGTGTTGCTCCACTTCCTTCTCAGTCCTTAATTAGTTTCTGGATGATGACATCTCTGTAGAGAATCAGCCAGTCTTGTCCCCCAACCTCAGGGGAGATAAAGGAATCTAATAAAGACATTCAGCATTTCTAGGTGATGGATTTGACAAGCTTTGTATTAACAAGAAGTCATGTTTAAACTTTCTCTCTCACCCCTCTCAACTCCTTCCTGCACAATGACATTTCACAAGGGGATTTACAAAACCACTACCAGCTCCAAAGGCTTGTAGGATGAAACAGACAAAGGCAGAAAGCACCATCTCCTTGTGATAAAGTAGCAGAATTGGGAAACATTCTGTGTTTCACTGTTTGCAATACTATCCTGTGGATTTTTGTTTTTATTTATTAATTTTACAGTATTTGTAAACTGTCCCAGTCCCAAAAACTCTGGTCAGTGCACACCAAGGAAAGCAACATAATGAATCACATTAAAACATATAATAATACAATCAACTATCTTATGCTCTAGTGGCCACCTGAGATCACTCTATGAGCCAAGGGCCTTCCAAAACAAGTGGAGTTAAGGGACATCATGTTTATTGACTCTGGGCTGATAAGGTGATGCTGTTGAGGTTTTGTCCAGGTGCCAGACAGCAGGTGAGGTCTGGATGGGAAGGAACAGGTGTAAACTCAACCCTGGCAAGACTGAGTGGCTGTGTGTTTCAGGCTCTCCTAGAATGAAGGACTTTCCATCTTTTGTTCTGAATCGGGTAGCACTCCCCCCTACCATAGCTAGTGCGCAATTTGGGAGGTCTTCCTGGACTCCAAGCTCCTGCACAAAGAGCAGGTAGCAGCTATGGCCAGGGGTCCTGTGCCAAGATTCGTCTGTTGCATCAGTTGTGCCTTAATTGCCTCACAGTTGGACTGTGGAAATGAGCTTTATGCAAGGCTGCCCTTGAAGACCTCTAAGAAGCTGCATCTGGTCCAGAATGCATCATCATGGGCAGCCATGGGCATAACTTAGTATGCATATGTAACACTTTTACTGCACAAGCAGCACTGGTTACAAGTAAGCTTCTGAGTGTAATTCAAGGCACTGGTTGAGACCAATATAGCCGTTCATGGCTTGCAGCCTGCCTGCCTGTCTGAGAAACCACCTTTCTCCCACTCTTTTTGTCTGGTAATATCTGACATAATGGGCATGCTGCAAGTTCCAACTTAGTTAAAATGAGTATCCTCTGATATGACCTAGGTGGCATGCCTTTTTTGTTGCAGTGCCTGCACTCTAGAATAGTAACTCCCCAGAAGTTCAAGTTGCTTTGATCCTGTCATCTTTTAAATGAACTTTGAAGACATGTCTCCCCCCAAGCACAAGGTTGGAAAGTTTTTGTTTTGTTTTGGTCCCTTTGAATCATTGTTGACTCCTGGCAACTGCCTGGACAAAATCCTGCAGTTTTCTTGGCAAGATTTCAGAAGTGGCTTGCCATTGCCTCCTTCTTAGGGTTGAGAGAGAATGACTGGCCCAAGGTCACCTAGCTGGCTTTGTGCCTAAGGCAGGACTAGAACTCACAGTCTCCTGGTTTCTAGCCTGATGCCTTGACCGCTACACCAAACTGGTTCTCATTTCTGCAATGTATTCTACCTTAATTCAGATGCATCTGTATTAGTTCCATTAGGATACAGAAGGCTAGAATTCCCATGCAATGATTTCTTGATGGCCTGTGTAATTTCTCTTAGTGATGGTGAGGAAGCTCTAAATGTACCAAACTAGTTGACGTAGAACCTTCTCTTCCTTGACCCTTGAGTTTTGTACATATGCTTATACTAGTTTATATGTATTGGTTATTCCTCTGGAGCTTTGGTCTTTCCACTGTAGTACAAAAGCCTAGTTCAAAGATTCTGAGTTCAGCATATCTACCCCTGATTCTGCAACCATATGGATGTGGACCAACTGCACAGCTGCAAGAACTTTCGATGCCTTTTCTCATGTAAATTTGCCAAATTATACAGCCAGGATGTTACTCCCTCCAGACCATGGAGAGGAATGGAATAGTCACGGATGATTAGCATGGGGGCAAAAGCATCCACAGGGAAAGCAATGGGATGGGAGTGACCAAATGTGGGTTGCGATGTTGTGGTGCAAATTATGTACTTTCGTGCAACATCTTAATATAAGGACAAAAGGGCAAGGCTTTCATTGTGTTGTTACAATGGACTTTTCATCATTGTAATGGTTGTGCCTAACTGACTAAACCAAACTGGCTGTCTTGGAAAGTGTGCATCACTGTGGGAATTTTATTAATGTGTTTGTTATGTTAATTTTGGGTTATTGCCTTCTTATGTTTGTATTGTATTGGAATGTTTTTATTTTGTATGCCAGCCAAAGTAACCATGAGTTGAGCAGCCTATGAATTAGAGAGAGAAAGAGAGATCAATTATATATGGCAAACCACACATTTTTGTTGCTGAAAGCATGAAAGTACATTTGACATAATTTTGGGGTAGTGATAATTTTTTTATAATAATTTTATTGAACATTACAATTAAAAAGATAAGAACAAATCCAAACTAAAAAATTAAAGAATAAGAAGAAAAAATAGAAAGTGCAGAAAAGAATGAAAAATAGAGAAATAGAAAAGAAAGAAAAAATAAGAATATAGTAAAGAAAAAGAAAAGAAATAACGAAATGACTTCCCCTTTTATCACAACAAGTATAAGCAGTTTTAGTAACTTATCTTCTCTTAAAATACAACAAATGATCTCTTCTTTCCATATCTCATATCTTATCTATAAACAAATCCTTAAAAATTCATCATTTAAGTTCTGATGTCAGCAAAGGTCCATTAAGGATTACCAGAGATAACAACATATCTATTTTAACCTTGATCAAATAATTCAACTTTATATCCATTCCTTTTATTTTTAACAATCTTGATCTTTAATCCCTTCAAATACTGTCCTAGAACTTGATTTCTTTTCATTTTGTCCCTTCTCGTAAAATCCTTCAAAACTTTAACAAGACTCTTTTGTAAATCCAGTATAGGAAAGTTATCCAGGTCACTCTTTTGGTCTATTATTTGTATATCCCTTTTAATTATTAAAACATCAGCTGATTTCATTTGTATATCCAGTGTAATATCTTTTTCCATATCATTTTTGTAGCCTGTCGTTTTTGAATCCACTTTCGGATCAGTCTCAGTCTTGTCCAGTAAAACTTGCTCCTCTTCCACAACATCTTTTAAACAGTCTATCTATAATGGCAGACACTCTTAAAATTAACTTCTGGGTCTATTGTTCACAAATGTCCTTCAATACATCCAGTGATAAAGTTTTTTTGCTCCATTCTGTATTAGTGAGTCAAATTTAAGTGTTCTTCTCCTTTAATTGTTGCCTTTACTTCCTTCTGGTTCCCTGTAGTGTCCAACCTGCAAAGCCCCATCCTATCCCATTTTTTAAAAAAGAATTCGAACAATAGCATTTCCCACAGGAAGGATTTTTATAATTAATTTCAAAATCTTATTTCAAATCCATCTGGACCCTTAGTCTGCTTGTAACTTTCCAAAATCAATATTCTAATCACCCTTATGCTGTCTACGGAAGGAAGGAAGGAAGGAAGGAAGGAAGGAAGGAAGGAAGGAAGGAAGGAAGGAAGGAAGGAAGGAAGGAAGGAAGGAGGGAAGGAGGGAAGGAGGGAAGGAGGGAGAGAGAAGGAAGGAAGGAAGGGAAGGGAAGGAGGGAAGGGAAGGGAAGGGAAGGGAAGGGAAGGGAAGGGAAGGGAAGGGAAGGGAAGGGAAGGGAAGGGATTGTTTTCAGTCCTTAAACTTATATTTCAAACTTCTTTTGCTAAGGATTGAAGGAGACCCAGCTGGAGATCTAAAACATGCAGTTGCAAAGGTTCCTAACCACTAAAAAGCAGTTAAGAACCAATTTCCGAAAGCAATTAAGAAATGAGGCTCAGTGAACCTTGTGTCCATATAGGCTACATTACGGGTGTGAGCTTGGTTGGAATCTCTTGACACCCAGCCGCTTGACTCACAAGTTGACCACAAAAAATTTAGTTCCTGCAGTCTCCTTATTAGGAGCAGCTGTCTGGAGTATATGTGGGTGATCTCACAATCTCTTCTTTTTCCGGAGAGACTTGGCTGGCCAGAAAACACCATCTGGCTGCCAACCTTCACCGCAATACTATCCCTGCTCCTTCAGGGAAGTCTAGTTCACCATGAATCCTCACCAGAAGTCCAGGATAGTCACAATTAACATGAATCACCACTGGGATGCAGGAGAAATTGGTTTGACACTTTTGAATTACAAGCTGGAACTGACACTGTTATCTTTTTGAAATTTGCGTATATTTGCCTGAATTTTAAAATGCAGTTCTGTAAATATGTGGGTGTTTCACTAAAAACAAAATCCAAAAAATAGATTACAATAGGGGAATTTACATACCAAAATAAATACAATAGGAAAAATGTGCACAGAATTTCATTCACAATTTTGTATCCATGGCTGGCTGGGGAATTCTGGGAGTTGAAGTCCACCTGTCTTAAAGTGCCCAAGGTTGAGAAACACTGTTCTAGAATATCATGACCTTGGTTTCATTGTACATGACCTATCCATTTAGAAATAACGGAGAAGCACTTTATTTGTCCCTACACCCACCCTTTCCAATTTCTAGCCAAGCCCAAATCTGAAGAAGTTCTTGCATAAGTTTCCTTCTCTCCTATGTTCCCAATATATACCTAGCCAAGCACATTTGTGGAAAACTTGAAGCTTCTGCTTGGTGTAATATTTTCTATGCTCCTAAACTCCTAGAGGTGGGTGTCAAGGGGAGTGACCAGAGCTACCCATGAACCAGCCAAGGATATGGCATGGTAACTTCTAGCCTTGTTTCTGACATATCTACATTTGAAAGGTTCTTAAGATGGTATAGAAATCCATCTCTCCAGGAGAGTTTGTCAGATATTCAGAAAGGGTGAAGATGGATGCACAATTGATATGAAGGTCAGAGGGAACTAGTGGTGTATTGTTGAACATGGAAAGGTGAAGCTAATCCAGGAGTTTGTGAAATGCATTCCATGCTTGTCTTATAAGTGGTGAGACCATGTCCCTTTTCAGTTTGACTGGAGATAGCTGGAAGAGGGTTGCAGCAGTGTGTGTGTGCGTGCGCGTGCATGTGTACACCCAAACACACATCTTCTCTTTTGCCATGCACAAAGTAAGATAATGGTTAACATGATCCAGCATTGTAGAGTTCACCTGAGTTTGATTTTACATGTTTGTGGTGGGTAGGGCGAATAGCTTTGGCAGTACAACCAATGCCTTCCTTGTTCATCCATCTTTTTCTGTTCTTGTGAAAATGTTCACTGGTCACAGGTCTTCATTTACCCTCAGTTTCAATTGCCTTCTAATCTGATTGACCATATCATCATCTGATGTCATACCACTCGCTGTGTGGGGTTTTAATTCAGTAACACGTGGTTATAGAAGAACTGAGTTCTTTGTCTTGGGTCCTAAACATACCTTCTGAAAAAAATAATGTCAAGTGTAGCAGATTTCCTGGTGTGCGGACTATTGGAGTCGGCCTCCAGTATGGGGATTTTATTAAAGAGCTGAGCAGGTTAACCCCTCTAATGTAGTCGTATTTATAAATATACTTCTAAAGTGTGATTAAAACTCTTCCCTTCCCACACAGCAATGATTTACAGAGACTCTTTATCATAAAACACGCCACTGATATGCATGTAAATAATAATATGTCCTCCAGCACAGAAAGGAAATTCTGTTGCCAGAACAAGAGAGGCTATTTGTTTTGAAAAATCATTTAGACACATCTCTGCAACATATGACACATCTCATTAGTCCTCATTTTAGGGAGAGCAATTTCTATTAGTTATTTATTAATTGCCTATTAAGCCTGCAACGTATGTCTCCTTCATTTCAGCATTCTCAAGCCATTTCTGCAGATCTATTCAGTATTGCAGATATACGGCATTCAGGCATTATAATTCTTTGCACAGATCAAGGGTGTGGCGATGAAGCTTGTTTGATAATCCTCTGTCCCTGGTAATATAAAACATGCCATAGCTGAACCAAGAGGAGCCTCAGGTTCTAACAGCTTTTTTCAAATTAAACTGATCTGGGATTGTGGGATTGTAGAGACCATCCTTTCCCATGCTACATATGGCATCTGTCTTTTCATCCATCACCTTTTTATTTGAAACATGCACCAAGTTTGCAATACACGCAGAAACAATGAGAAGAATTGGCAATCCTTACCAGGAGTGCTTCTGTTCATTTTTTTTAAAATTGCAATTAACAGTGATACACAGTATAAAAGAATACAATGTATGCAATCCTTGCCAATCAACCAATTATATCTCCTGCACTCATGATGCAACCTAGTATGGTAATGAAATGTTGCAATTCCAGATTTAGTTCATGGATCTCTGATAACACCACATGCCAACCCTGAGCTATGTGTATTCACAGCAATTGCAAGAATCAATCTTTCTACCACTTAAATTCCTTATGTGTTTATATAATTATTTTCTCATCCATTTCCACAGTGTTCTACATTTTTAATTATATAGGTGCTTGTGCTGCAAACAGAAATGTTTAGTTGACAAACATACCCCTGATGTAATTTGCTAATACAATTCTGAGATCTCACTGACAATGGTTTTGCTGAATCTTAGCATAACTTTCAAGGAATAGGTTACCGATTTAGTTCTTTTTCTGCTCCTAACTTCAGGTTCATTCACAGTGAGTTGTCCTGTAGCTTGTATTTATATGGCATTGCTGTAAATTCAGTCAACCTGAGTATTAGTGTCTCTGAAGGTTCCAAAAGAAGAACAAAGAGTTATTATTGTAGTAAGTAAACAAGTAGATACTTTTTGCTTTTCAAAAAGTAGATCTGTCTTTCATTGCCACTTATTCAATCCCAGCAACAAAAGTTCCACCCATTATGTCTGTTCTCTGCCACCCTCTTGTTTTATCTGTTGATTGGAGACAGTGGAACTCTTGACCTTCCTTTAGGAAACACCGACACACAATTTACCACGCAGTCAATAGATGACAAACCCTTTGTGATGTTGCCTTTTCCAGTGTGGAGCCAAGGAGCTACTGAGCAAGGCAGAAACATCAGACACAAAACATTAGCACACTTCTCTGTTCCTCCTCAGGGACTTTATATTTGTTGTCTTCCTTAATCTGACAGAGGAGTCAGCTCACAGTGAAATATGCACATGTTCTACGCTGCTTTTGTGTGGGAAACTTCCCAGTGGAATTCTCCAGTGACGGGGCAGTTTTGAAGTGTGTACTCTCAGTTTAATAGACTGTGGCTGCATGATATTGTACTGTGCCTTTACAAAGGTTGTTTGTTATCATCAGCGTGGCATTTGGACTAGGCTTGCTGAGTTATTGTGTCACAACACCTTCTTCCCTACCATTACCACACAATGTCTTTTGCTGTAACATTTCTTCACTCAGAAATCCAGGGCAGAGTCAAAGAGGTTGAATCCACCTTCCATCTTGTCTTGTCAACAAGAAGTACAGATGCCACTGATCACAGTGATTTTCTCTTCCCAGTGCAGAACCCACATATTTGCTGTTTGGGAGAAACGTCCTGAACTAACAGTAGGCTTGCCGATATTCTCACTGAATCAGTTGGAAAAGACAGACAGACAGACAGACTGTGTAGAAAATGTTCTTCAGGTAACACAGCCCAGCCTTGAGTGTTTAGAAACAATTCAGTTTGATGATACTGCTTAGAACAATCTGTTGTTTTAGAATGGAGGCTATAAGTTGTAATGAAACCAGTTTCAGGAGCAATGCCTATTTATCGGAAAGCAACAAATAAAGACCTAAAGGGAGTAGAATCAGAGAGACCAACAACAGATTTTAATAATAGTTTAGGGCAGTGTTTCCCAACCTCAGCAACTGGCTGGGAAGTTCTGGGAGTTGAAGTCCACAGATCTTAAATTGCTGAGGTTGAAAAAACACTGGTATAGGAAATAAAGTTTGTTCAGTTTGGAGAAGAGTAACCCGCACTAGCACCATTCCTGTGTAATGCTTGGATGATCCTCTTTTTCTTTCTCTTCTTTGCATGCAATAGAGTAGCAGTCTAATCCACATGGCCTATTTTGAAAGATAGCAGCTCTCAAGAGATTCAAGAAGGATCTTTACATCAGCACTTCTTTTAGGAGATTGGTTCATGAGGAGATAACACTAGATGGATTTAGGACATCCTACATGGCTATTTGCTGAGGCAGTGATCTGCGTCCCTCACTCTTACCTTCCTGTAGAAACTAAAGGAAAGAAATAGGATTCCTTTCCATCTCCATTGCCTCTGAATCTTTGGGACTATAATAGCCACATCTGCCTTATCTAGTAATGTAGGTAGGCAGTTAGATTTACTATTCTTACCTCCTTCACAGATGATAATGTGCATGACTTCAATGACCTGTAAAATGTGGTAAATACTGCAAGCTGAGTGTAATCACACTCATTTTGCTAAGTGGGTACCTGGGTATTTAGTTGTTTCTCATTTCTTTCAGCAAAGGATCATAGACATGAGTCAGGTCCATATGCCCTGATTAGCAGCACCTCTCCCAAGTCTTCAGACAAGAGTTTTCTCCCATCGTGTGCTCTTTCATCCATTTAAATGCTCTGAATTTGGAACAGCTATCACAAATCTGGAGCCCAAAGTTTTAGAGCTTATCTGCAGGGATGAATGGTGCCAGGGACCATTATTTGCTGAGCCCTCCTAAAGATGATAATCAACTTTGAACAATGCAAGGATATTTTGCTATCCTTTTCATAGAGAAGTAAATGAGATCTGAGAAAAAAACAGATCCCACTCAAGGGAAATCTCTGCTTTTGTCACTAGAGCAGCCTGCTACATGGCTGCCATGTTTAATCATCTCCAAGCAAGAGAAATGTGGCAAGAACAAGATTGTAGGGCAGGTAGGAATTCCCAATAGGGACAGCAAGAATGATTGATTGATTGATTGATTGATTGATATCTTCCACTTACCATTACTTTTCCCACCGAGGACAGTTTCCCTTTATATTTCCCTGCTCAGGTTGAGGTCACACTACTACCACCTGTTCTTCAGAAATGCCAGCATCTTGATAAAACATTTTGATGTAGCTGGGGCAAGATCACAGCTAACTTTTAAATAATATCTGGCTTATATTTATTGGAACTTATTTATTATGCTTCTGTTCCCCTTGCATTGTAGAAATCTCCTATTAATACCTGTTACGTTGCAGGGAAGGCACTTTAAATAATTCATTTGATTAATTATTCAAGCCTTTTAATTAGCATATAATAACTGTCATGTTAAATCCTAGGCTCCCATGTTTAAATTAAAAGGGTAACTAATGGCAGGCTTTGCTTCTGTCATTCCTGTTCTGTCACCACATTGGCCCAATGTCATTGCTCCTTTTTCACTTTTGACACTGATAGATGCAAACCTTTTCAAGTTCCACATCTCTGCATGGTTTGAATGGAACCCAGTGATGGCCAGTTCATAATAATTAATTGATTATCACAGCTGACGTTTCTTCAGCGCCTTTTCAAGGGAAGATCAAGGAAGGGAGGAAAGGAGAGTTTAAATAATTTTGTCATGAAAGCTGGAACCTCCACTCTGTCCTTTTTGTCCATGGAAACAGTGCCACACTTTGGACTCCTTCATATCATTTGTCAGCTGATGCTTTCTCTAATTTGTGTTGAATTTTTAAGGCTTTTTTTTTTCCCCTCAAGAAACCACATGCAATAAATGGATGTATAGCAAATTAACAATGCCGAGTTTTGAGATTGTGTTTGTGCTTCATTTGGGGGAGTTCAGCAATTTCATCTCCTCACCCTTTGCTTTGAAGGGTGATTTGATTCTCCTGCTGCTGAAGGATCATGGGCTGCTGTTATTTTAAAATAAATATTCCATTAAATACAGGACACCTGTAATTATAAGGCAATAAAACAGTTCTTCCCCAACTTCTATTTTCCTTCAGATGCAAATTGTATCAATTAAGGTTGTAACTTTGAATTGGTTCAATCAGGAAACATAGTTGATTAATGGGGGGAGTGTAATCTGTGCTGATGAGGGTTCATGACACACTGATTTAGTTTTTAAACTACTCTGGGTTACATGACAGAGAACAGTAAAAATATTAAATTGAAGGTAGTCATTCCTTACAACACTGAAAGGCAACGTTTGATTACTATTACATTTTGAGGTACCTTGTACCATTTTGTCCTATCTTGACAACAACTGGGAATCCATAGGTGCAAAGCAAGTAGTATTTGTCTATCTCTCAGAATCAAAGAAAGATCATTTTGGTTTCATTTAACCGAACCACCATCATCCCCATACAAGGAAGAGAAAACAACCAATGTGGGGGGTGGAGGAGCTCAACATTTTTAGAAGTACAACAAATCTTTAGGAAACTCTTAGATCCTTAAAATTAGCCAAAATTAGATGAAGATATTTTGAGGACAGATTTCTTTTCAAACACTAAGTGCAGTAGGCTGAAACAGAATCTATCACAACAGAGTTGATGGCCTTCAAAGACTGGTTACCAAGTTGCATTGATTTGGAAGAACTGTGTGCATATAGGGAAAATTTTAGTTTAAAAGGGGCTATAGTAGGAAAAATGATATATGAAAATTACCATTGTTATTATGTGGACCTTTGATACAAATCAAATATTGATAAAGTTGCCTTTGAGTTGAATTCAGCAGGTCCATGTGGTTTTCTTGGCAGCAGTACAAAGGAGGTTTGCCATTGCTTTATTCTGTTATTATTTTTTTTCAACTTCCCAGCTTAGCTTGCAGCCCTGCAATTTCCTGATGATCTCACATCAAAGGATTAACCAGCTCCAATCCTACTTAGCTCTTTGTGATCAGCTACAAATTTCTAGCTGCTAACATGTGACTAACTCTAAATATAGACTGATCTATACATATATTCCTTCAGATCCCAGCCAACATAACCCAGCCAAGGATTTTATTTTCTGGCAACTTTGAAACTGTATGGCAGAGGCAAAGTGTTTCCCTAGGAGTCCAGATGTTAATCTCTTGAACCTGTGGAGTACTTCCTTATCCTGCAAGACCTTTGGCTAAGGTGCTAGCTCCATCTTGCTTCAAGTACTTTCATTTTTCCGTGTTCTGTAGGGCCTGGAAGAGGAGGGCAGAAAGAATCCTGTAATACCTTCTTATCCTCTGATTTTATTTCAGCCACAGAACTGGGTCCATCTTTGCCCATGTTCACTAGCTGTGAGCCTACCATGTCATGTTGCCCCTGTTCCTATAGTTGCCCCACCCTATGTCCATCTGAAATGTGCACAACACCTATGATACCTTCAAGACAAATTCATTCTTGCATAGGTTTTTATGGCTCATAAAATAAACTAGGAAGTACAGCTTACACAATAATAAATCAACTAGCCTTCAAGATGCTACAGGTCTCTTTGTAGTCTTTCTTCAAAGGCTCTTATTTCTTCCATATGGGCAATTGAGGATCCTATATGTCAGCTTCTATAAACTCATGCTGGGACATTTATTTCATATACTACTCTTTCAGTGTCCTACTTTGGTTACCTTGCAGTGGAGTCAGGTGTTAGCACAAATCAATATTCATGTCTTAATTAATATTTTGCCCTGTTCCCTACCTAAGCCCATTCTATTAACTTCAGCTTAGTCCTCTGTTGTCCTCTAGTGTACAGTTAGAATATTAGCTCTTGAGTCAGAAGCCAAGAAAATGAACTCCCAGTAGCCTTTCCAGACATAGGGTAATTCATTACTTACCTTGATTTCCACTTAAAATGTACTTTAACTACACTTCCAGCTACAAACCCTAAATCATGTCTCATGTTCACAGAAAAGTCCATCATTTTTTATTTTATTGCAAAGTGTTGGCATGACATAATCCTTTCCTGAGTGTCTCAGAGTGCTTTACAGATCAATAAATTACTTACCTTGTGTCAGAAGCAATGAATGCAAGGCCTCTGCATCCATTCTACATTCATCCAGCTCCCTTGGAAAAGCCTGCTCTGGTGATTGGCATATGGATGGGCTGGTAGGGAAGGAATTGCAGAAAGCAGATCCCAAAATGTTAAACTGTGGAGGATCCTTCCTTTTGAGGCTGAGGTGCCAAATCTATGGATTTTCTTTGGTCACAGGTTTCACCTGAATTACCTAACTTTGTACAAATACAGCAGGGGGGAAAAATGAGAAAAATACAACATGGAAGTTGCTCTCTGTACTTGAAATTTTAAATCACATCCAAGGGCAAAATTCCTGCCAAATAACTCTTGTTGGGTAGTATTAATTTTGTTCACCAAAGATAGTAGAGTTTGAAAATGATTTGGCATCAACGTGTTTTCTACTTCTTGCTTCTTTTGTTAAGGTGCTTTTTACTAGGCCTTTTGTTACTTTAATCAATCAATCAATCAATCAATGCTGTGTTTTATGTTTAAGTTGGTGCTTTGGCACTGGACTGTTGCAATGTCATGTTGTGTTTGTTAGTCCCACAACATAATGCATATAGAGACAATGATATGGTCTTTTGGTATATGCTAGTTAACACATAGAGACAGATATATGAGTTGTCTCTCAGCCAATGGCTCCTATGTCAGGTAAACAGATATCATGATGTAAGCAAGATGTGGCTCCGTTCATTTAAACTGTGCCTGAAGTCATAGCTAGATCAACTGGGAAGAGGTATATAAACACCAAGGCTTCATAGGGTTTGAAAAGGTTAAATCCATGATGGGCCTGATCAAATAGTATGCCAAGGACAGATTAATATATGCTGGACATGAGGGAGAGATGGGACTACTTCTTATCCTTTGGCACATATCTTCATAAGGAGAGTTTAACTACATTGCTAGGTATATTCCCTCAAACCATGTGGTCTGGGACAATATTATTGGTATACAATTCAAACTTTTGAATGCACTGATCCAATTACACAATAAAAGATACTTAGAACTTATAAGCAGGGGGCTGGCTTGCCATCCACCCACCCACCCATCCATCCACCCATCCATCCATCCTTTTGAGGCATTTTTGACTGCATGGTTAGATGATAACATTCAAATATACCTTAAAAGGCTAGTATGAAGAATGCCTCTACCTCTTCTTAAGCTTCTATAAAAACAGATATGGATAAAGCTATGAACAAAAATGTTATTACATCTTGCATGAAACTTGATGACACTTGCAAGACTTGACTGAATTGCTTTGGGGCCCAGATCAAGCTTACAAGATTTTCTGTTGGTTATCCCTCTGCTGGAAACTAATCTCTACTGTTGTTCAATAAACCCATTATGAATGGTCCATTATATTGAGTTGAATCACTGGTCTATTTAGTCCAACATTGTGAGAATTGACAGAACATTGTTCTCCATAGTTCCTGTTCAGAAATTCTCCTGCAAAAATTGAGGAAGCTAAGGTGTCAAATAGCACATTCTGTATGGAAATCCTGTATCTTGCTACTGAGTTGTGGCCTCTCCCAAAGAATTTTCAGAAACAATAACCGGCTCATTTAATTAGCTGACTTTCTTCCTTTCCTTGTCCCTGCAGTACCTCCCAAGATTATTGAGATCTCTTCAGACATCTCAATCAATGAAGGTGGCAACATAAGCCTCACCTGCATAGCTACAGGCAGGCCAGATCCGACAATCACCTGGAGGCACATCTCACCTAAAGGTAAGATAGACTTTAAATGATCCCCTCTCCACCAAAATCCTGGTGTAGGAATATTGCTGCCTTACATAATAGGATGCCTTGATGTCAGACATGTCCATTCTTGACAACCATCTTATTTGCTTTATTTATTTTAGCATATTTCCTGATCTGAAGAGTCATTGTGCCTATGGATATAAATTACCTAGTGCAGAGGTAGGCAGAGGTTATGGGTTCTACTTTATTTTTCTTCTGTTTTTTTTTCTTAAGACCCCAATATATACCAAGCAGAAATATACATAAAATAATAGCTGAGCTAAAATATCTGATAACACAATTAAAAGTACCAAATGGAACATCTGCAGATATCTCAGTGTAGTTGTTCCCTTCTGCTACACACAATTCACATGTAATGGGATAACAAAGTACTTCAGTCCTCCCAGAACTGAGTAATGTGGAGAAACCTCTTCACAACCAATGTTTATATCCCACAAAAGTCACTGTGTCAAGGGAAAGAAAGAAAGAAAGAAAGAAAGAAAGAAAGAAAGAAAGAAAGAAAGAAAGAAAGAAAGAAAGAAAGAAAGGGGGAGGGAGGGGAGGGGAGGGGAGGGGAGGGGAGGGGAGGGGAGGGGAGGGAGGAAGGGAAGGAAGGAAGGAAGGAAGGAAGGAAGGAAGGAAGGAAGGAAGGAAGGAAGGAAGAAAGAAAGAAAGAAAGAAAGAAAGAAAGAAAGAAAGAAAGAAAGAAAGAAAGAAAGAAAGAAAGGGGGAGGGGGGGAGGGGAAAGAAGGAAGGAAGGAAGGAAGGAAGGAAGGAAGGAAGGAAGGAAGGAAGGAAGGAAGGAAGGAAGGAAGGAAGGAAGGAAGGAAGAGAAACCAAAGCAAAGCAAAGCAAAGCAAAGCAGCTTTCTTGTCATAAAGCACTGATCAAATGATTTTTTATTTGAAAACTGGATTCCACTGAAAATTTAAAAAATTGAATTTGATTGAAACCTAGCTTTCTCCATGACATGCTTACGTCCCACTTACAAGGCATTTAGTTAGTGTTTGTTGCTGTGTGTGTGTGTGTGTGTGTAAAAGATACATTTACCCAACTTACAGTCTAAAGTGGGATAGCCTAGGAAGGAATCTACTGTTGTTGTTGTTGTTGGTTGTGTCTCTGAGCTGAGAAAGAAGGCAAGATAGAAAGCCCAGGAAGGTATAAATTTCATGAATCATAATGGCAGCTTTCAGTCAGATTATCACTAATTTTTGACTCAATTGCAGTTGTTGGGTGAATTGGGTAAAATATGAGAATGATTTTGGAAGAAGCAGAAGAAGCCCACTGGAACTTCGTGAGGCACATCTTCATCTTGTGCTCATCTTCTCAGTGTGACAAGCCATCTAACTTCACCTGATCCTCTACCTGCTTCCTTGCACGCTAATTGATGGTACAGGACTTATTTGTCATCCATGGGCTTCAGCTGATAGGTTTCACTTTCAGGTGTTGCCATTAGTGCTTTCTTTCTGCAAAGATGTTTTCTTTCCTTTCTGTTATCCATCCGGTTTCCATTCTCCAAGGGAGCTTTACCCGAGTTGAAACCAGATGTCTCCATTTTGTATAGGTTTTAGCTGCTATGGAAACACTCAAGCGTCAAGAGGAAAGGAACAAGCTAATCAGAAATTACCTGCAGAGTTAGGTAATTTGCTGGAGTAGCTTCTGCCTGATTTCATATTGAGTCTAGGTGTTCTGAATTGGCAACATAGTTACCCTCAAAAAATTGTTGACCTGGCAATCCTTTTTCCATTCTGCCCAGCAGATCTCAAAGTGGCATCTGATAGGACCTTAGTATGTCTTCCTCTGTTACAAAAGGCTTCCAGAGGCTTTTACTTAACAAAAGTTATTTAGAAGATGCATCAAGAATTGGGTCTTCTGTTCTCACAGATATTTCAATTCTCCCACATTTAGGCTATCGCATTTTCCAGTCCCTGTCTACAAAACTGTTGGTTCAGTTTTGCTACCATCCAGTTGGGTATTGTTTTCTTCAAGAGACATACTGTATATTGTGGTCCTCTTTCTATGGCCCTTAAAGCAGTGCATCGGAGAACTGAATCATCATCGTTAAACATAGACAGCTGGATGATAATACCTGGCAAACATTGTGATGATCTGTAGGATTTCTTACAGCTTCTGTGCAGAAATTTTATTTGAAGATTTTGCATTGATAAAATTTAACCACTATAATAACTGCATAGATATTTCATAATTATCCAGTAAAATGTTGGAGGGTTTGAAACTTCTGAAAAAGATCAGATTTAAAAAAAAACCAAACTTTTAACAAATTGAATGCTATAACTGAAGAATTAAACTAAAGAATATAACTAAGGAATTCACCAAAATTAGGATTCTTAGATGGAGAGAATGTGGTATCAATCAGTAAGGAACTTGTTTTCTTTTTACTTTCAGCAGCTAAATTGTTCATCTCTTAGCAATAGAAATATTTAAATTATTTATCAATTGAAAAATGGTTTAGTAACATTCGGTCAGTAGCTGTACTAAAAAAATCTGATAAAGTCAATATGTTGAAGAAACAAGATGGTGAACCATCATTGTATAGCATCTGGAGGGTTTATAATTGTTTTATAAGCAATAATTTAAATCAATAATAAGTATTCTATCAACTCATGGGAAACATTGAAATCATAATATGACCTGTAACAAAACCTGACATTTTGTTGTTAAACTGGTGAATTGTCTTTAAAACTTTCATAAAATTATTAAACAAAGAAGCAACAAATATCACAGTTAAACTTCAAAATATTAGAGAGTTTTATACGGTCTGAAATGGTAGTTGGCCTAATGCATAGTTAGGGACACAGTTATCCTTTGGTTCTATATGTCTCTGACATTTGTGATGAACAGTAGTTCTCGGGTCAAAATTATATTATAGGGAACATACATATACACATAGCACATACAAGGGGAAATTCAATGCAAAAATACTTAGCAGAAAAGATTTTCCGTTTAAATATATATTTTCATGTGCTTTAAACAAAAGTAAAAAAATTGAATTAATGTATGACTGAACACGTGCAAAACTGAGAGAAGTCAGAAATAGCATGATTCATCCATCCCTAACAGAACATATATTTAATCTGCATGGTTTCTAAATTGTATATTACCTGGTGCATCCAATCTTCCCATAATACTGTTAAACCTGTTATGTGATTGTCAAAAGGGTGAAGATATAGCTTGCGCATCAAAATTGGGGAACCAAATGTTTGTAGCTTCTGGATTCCACCATGAATTCCTCTGCTTAGTGCCAGCATGATAAATTTCTAGCAAATGAAGTTTCCACTGCAGTGGTGTAGCAGGCTATGACCAATCTTTCAGAATGCTTCAGGACCTCAGCAACTAGGACTCTGGTGTGTTTTTACAAATGTCTTCGTTTAAGGCTGGTTTCCATTCTGTATCCCTCTAGCCATCCCCTAAAATAGAATCACACTGCCGCTCGAAAGAGCCGGGCGGTTTTTGTTTGCAGAGGGCATTACACATTAGGACCACGAAGGATCCTCTTGTTGAACAATTTCGGAGACAGGATAAGTAGTGCTGGCCCTGAATGGTGGCCAAAGCACATGCTGCATGAAGGCCTGGCTTTCTCCAAATCCTGCTTTACAGAAAATAGCCCTTCAAAGCTGTGAAAGTCAGTGAAAAACATGCAGAACTAGACAGTTTAATTTGGCCCTCCCATCCACTCAAAATGTCACCCAGATGTCTCTGCTGGGTGTGGTAAAAAAAAAAGCCAATATGCATAAAAATGGGTGGAGTTTCAATTGCACTGTTATGGACACCAGCTTGGGCTTTTTTTTTTTTTTTAACCATGCCTTGTGGATACCCTGATCTCATCCCATGTTGTGTATCCCCTAGAAGAGAAAAAGACATGAGTGTACACACTGGGGTACACAAATAGATAAAGAGGAAAGAATGAAATTGTCTCTTTTCATTCCTCCATCCACTGAAATTGATATCTCTAATCCTTTGGAATGCATACATGATTATTTGTTCATTTTTAATAAACTTTATTAAATAATTACCATAGTGGCATATTGCAACCAGTTTTCTAGGTTAATGACCTGTTATGCAAAGTATTTTTTTTTGTCTCTCTAGTATTTGCCTTTGATCACATTTATGTGCAGGACCTCAACTTTTAGAGTTTTGGGGAGAAATGAGACTGACAAAAAGTAACACTAAATAGTATAGAGAACCAGTTTGGTGTAGTGGTGAAGGCATCAGGCTAGAAACCGGGAGACGGTGAGTTCTAGTCCAGCCTTAGGCACAAAGCCAGCTGGGTGACCTGGGGCCAGTCCCTGTCTCTCAGCTCTAGGAAGAAGGCAAGGGCAAACCATTTCTGAAATCTTGCCAAGAAAATTTCAGGGACTTGTCCAAGGAGTTGCCAGGAGTCTTGACTTGAAGGCTCAATCAATCAAACAATCAATCAGAATAGTTTAAATCAAACACAGGTATTTGTTCCTGAAATTATTTCTCCTTCTCTTCTTCTCTGAATTGTGAGACTATAGAATGTGGTATTCTTTACTACAGTTTACAGAAAATCTGGGGTGCCATTAATGCTATGTGAATGTTAATTTCCAGCAGCAGGAACTTTCAGTGCAGTCAGACAAAGGGTCAGTAGATGTCCATCTTTTCATTTCTCCACCATGCAGAAGATTGACAATGTCTTTGTAGACTCCCCATATTTCTGCCTATTTCGTCAATTGCCACTTGATGGAAAAGCCGCTTGCCTTCTTTAGCTTGGGCCTGAAAAGCTCTAAATGACAGGATGTGTTCGTCCTGAGCAAGCAAATATCATGATATCAGATGGGTGGAAGCCTAAAGGGCGTCAGGAAGGTCGACACTGGCACCCGGCGGGACAGATTCAGTGCAGAAGCTGAGAGCTGGGCAGATATTATTAGTGTCAGAATCCTGGGAGGGGCTGAGATCACTCAAACGGCAGGTAAGAGACACTTTCTTCTGCACTGCCGAGTGAGCAGGCATCAGAAGAGTGACACACTGAAGGTCAAGAAATAGAACGAGTGTGGGAGGCAACCATAGAACTTCTCTCCAGAGAAAACTCTCCTCTTTCCCTCTATATTGCATGCACCCGAGTTCAGCCTTTTCCACTTTCCTTGAGCAGCACTTGCTCTGAGAAAATGCAGAATTATTTTATCACATCTGGGTTTTAGGGATAGACTTTTCCGTCTGTTAATAGTGATGGTGACCTGAAAGGCTCATCCGTAGAGACAGAACTTGGAGAGTCGCTAGCCTGAACTCACGAGCCTCAGGCTCTTTTAGCTCCTAGTCTTAAATTGGCCCAGCACAAGGAACCACCAGGACGTCTAAACAATTAAGACATCTGGGAGCCAGTTAAGTGTTGTAAGGAGAGTGGTTTCATTTATGAATTTAGTTGCTTTACAACTTTGGCAAGAGTCCTTACATAAAATAAGGCAGTGCTGGGTCTAAGAAAGTCTAGATCCAAGTAATTGAGAGTTGCCACGGTGACAGCTTTCTCTTTCCATGGAATCTCCTATTGTCAAGTTTGTAGTGGTGCAGACATATTTGGAACTTGGATAATGTATCACTTATGCTTATCCCAAAAAGCATCATCAGCTGAAATGGCTGTCATGTCTGAGCAAGTAATAGCCCTAATCTTGTTTGCATATTTTCACAAACACTAATGCTCATAGCATTTCCTAGGTGGATATATCAGTCTAAATACATCAAACCATCAAATGAAATCTTTATTATAGTCATAGACCAGCATAGATTTAAATATATGTATACTCTGTACTCGCCAATAGCTGTTTTATTTAAGATTCCTTCTTAACCTCATCCTGATCCCTGGACCCTGTATGCTAAATTGTCTTCTAGTTCAAAAGTAATAATAATTCCATAATTTCAGTAAGGTCAGTAATGTCAGCCTGGCATCTCTAGAACATTCTTAGCAGATGATCCCAAAGTGTGAATTTAGCTTCTTTGTTAGTTAAATTTATATCCCACCTTTTGTTCAGGAGTTCTAGGCAGCTCTCAAGCACTCTCTCCTATTTTTTTCTCCATAGCAACAAACCTGTGAGGTAGGTTGGGCTGAGAAAGAGTTACTAGTACAAAATCACCCAGTGAACTTCCATGGCTAAGGGTAAACTAGAATCTGGGGCTCCCCAATGCCAGTCTGACATTGTAACCACCACACCACATGTTCTTCTCATTCAGTGCTATAGTTAACAGTTAATTAAAAGATAACTTGTGCTGAAAATGTTTGAAGGAAAACTAGATGATATTTGGAGCAAAGGTTGTTCCACAGCAGGGGTGTACCCCTGAAGAAGCCTTAATGGTCTCCTGATTCATCTCATTTGGTGGAAGGCACTCACAGTAAGTAATCTGAAGAAGACAGTAAGAAATGTATTGAGATCAATTGATGTTCTCTCCTATCCATGCTATGGATATTTCTCCAAGGGGGAAAAAAATCACAGAGTTCTGTGATATTGAAGATCTCCCTCTTCTGAGCAGAATGATGCCTGTTTGATTTGCAGTTCCATTGATTAAGTCCCAGTCTCAGCTAAACTCTGTAAATTTCGTTTTAGATAAATATGGTAATGGATATATTGTTATCATTCCGATACCATTTCTTTGTTCATGTGTATGCATTTCTTTGGTTGAAGCTAATTCTCCTGGCTTCTATGAACTCAGTTCAATCTGGGGAGGCACTTATTTTTCTTTTGGGAGGGCTTCTGTCTATGTGGCCTCTTCAGCCCAGGCTGAGAAGTTCTCCCACGGTTTGGTGGAGAAAAGAAGCCTCAGCTGAGGAGAAGAGAGTGCTGGCTTGTCTCATTTTCTTGGAGATCTTAATCATTCTTCTAGAAGCCAACAAACTATCATGGGTGCCAGTTAAATTAACTGAAGCTTTTCACCAGGTTCAAATCCTGTTGACAACTCAACCGTCTCCTTGTTTACTGTTGAAATGATTACAGCTTTGCCATAATATTAGCTCTGAGCTGTAACTCCATTACCATTATTGCTCGATATTACCCATTTATTATTGCCCAGGAACCTGGAAGATGAGCACTAGACTTTGGAGACCAGTTGTTTTAGAGTAGACGGGATCTTGGTGGGCATTATTTAATGAGGTAAACTCTATTATGGCTAGCATTAATTTGGCAGCAGTTCATACCACTCTATTATGTTTAACCTGGAAATCTGCCATGTTTTCTGATACACATTTCTGATGCAAGAGCGTGAGCATGAACTTCTGCTGTGGGAAGAAATCAGGAAAGGCTTCTGAGCCTGGTTCTACAGTCTGTAAGACTTCAGCTAAGGCTAAAGGCTTATACATAATGTCAAGGGTTTTATTTGCACTTAGTTTCCCACTCCTTTTTATACAATATGTGTTATAAAATTTTCAAGTACAGAAATATTAAGTTAAGTGCATACACTAAGTGCACACACTTAACTTAGCTCCAAATTAACCCATTTTCTGGGTTCACAAAGGCCTTGAGCTAGGCCTATAGAAAATGACCTCACTCCATCTAAACACATTACCTCGATCCAGTTGGCCATTGCAAGCTGATCAAAGCAGCACCTCGGCTCCCCAGGTCAGCTCATTCTGCCCTACCATCTCAATGCAAAAAATTGAAATAGGCCAACCCCATTTGGTAGCTATCTCACCCCAGCAGAAAGGGGCTGCTGCACATCTGTGGAACATGCATAGCAGTTAAGATAAAAGTGGGATTGCAAAAGCCACAAAAAAGCCCTAATGGGGATTAAAAGAAATCAAAAGTAATATGTTAAGCAGATGGAACTACTAGGTCTTCCACTGATCTGGTTCTGTGTGCTGTGGATATGCGGGCAGAGGATAGTGAAGTTCTGAAGAAGATCCATATAGTCCAGAGTCACTTTGTGTGAGACGGGCAGCTATAGAAATGTGACAAATAAATAAATAGTGAAATCTTTCTCAACCCATTTTCAATATGCTATTTTGGGGAAACAAACATATCTTTACTGAAAGGGGGAGGAAGCAAAATTACAGAGTTATAATAATTCAAACACAGTAAGAAAAATATAGCATTGACCTTAACTTTTCAGTAGAATTGAAGTTATTAATAGCATTATCATATCTAACCAGCGTAAGCCACGGTCCTTGAATTGAATGGGACTTAGTCCCAAAGAGATAAGCATATAAAGTCAGCCTCAGGAAAACATTTAATCAATTACCAACAAACGGACTACTGACCCATTAAAGTGTTACCATCATTTTGCTTGATACAGGCCTGAATTTGACTGTCAAGGCCAAACAAGGCTTGAGATTAATTGCAAGAAGGCAATTAAGAGGTGAATTTTAAAAATATGGGGGGGGGGAATGAAGAGCAGGACTAGGGAAGCCTGCAATGAATCAAGGCAATGAACAACAGAGAGAAGTTTAGTGGGGGTTTTTTTTTTTCATTGCCACTATTTCTCTGAAGGCCTTTGGTCCAATTGTGCACATCTTTAATGAAACGACTGTGTTCAAAAGCAGTTCTACCACGTGGCACAATGCCCCTCCTCGCTGATTGGAGCAGTCGTACTGCTTCATTTCTTTATGGACAGAAGCAGCTTGCATCAAAGCCAAGGAACCAGTTGAGATGGATTTGCTCGACCCCAAGGCTTTCTGGGGTGAAGCATCTCATCTCTGAGGCGTTATTCGAAGTGCCAAGGTAGATCATGTTGCCAGATCCAATGGCTCTTGCCTTAATATTTATATATCCAGGGATATCTCCCGTGCTATCAGCATAAGCTTGTTTTCTGAAATGCAGAGGTGATTTTTTTTTAATTGGGTCCATGGCTATTGACACCCTCTCCCCTTTACTATTCCAACACATAGCCATCAACCAAGCCAGTGTGCTTGGTCCAATGCATGTCAGCTGCATTCATACAGGTATCCCTCTACAACATTTGGAGGATGATAGGATTTGATTCAAATCTCATGGAAGCAGAGCTGCCCTAGTGCTCTCACCTGCTGGACCAAAGCGGCTAGGTCACTTTGTATCAGCCATGTTTTCTGGACTTTCCAAAGTCTTCTGTGCGTAGGTAGTAGGCACTTGCCCCTTGTCTCAAAGCAAAGCACATGGTGAGAGCAAACCAGCCACCCTTCCACATTTCTGGAAGGGGAGCATATCCTCTACCTTTCAATTCAGGTGCTAAAGTGAATCGTGTCCCCCCAGCACTTAAAATGAAACACCGTGAGGGTTGGCAATCTCTTTGCCCAGGCCCCCACACATGCCATGTCAGCTGTAGCTGGATTTTTTTTAGTTTATTTATTTATTTATATATATTTATATATCGAATTTGTCACCACCCATCTCGTTGAATGATTCTGGGCGGTTTACAAAACAATTAAAATCAATTCAAATTACAAAATTACAATCATAAATAGAAAATAAATAGATCCAAGTATAATTGGCAATCACTCAGGGAGTTTGTCCATTAAAGGGGAGGATCGCATTTGATTACATCGGTGTTCTCTTATAGATTTGGGATTGTGCCTTCTAGTGCTATTGCAACAGACTATGCACAGTGTGTTGAAATTAACTTCCCTAAATGCTTAGTTTATGCCAGCTTCTTTGTAGTTTTTAAACTCATCCAAGAATCTCCAGATTCTTATCTTCAGAATCTCTTGAGGGCTCTAGTTTCTCACCACTGTTGAAAGTGCATTTCTATAACAACATAATGCAGTTCTTTGTTAAAATATGAGACAAGGCCACCATGCAACTCCAGTTGTGGAGACATTGAAACTTAATTTGTTTCCAAAAGCATGCCGACATATTTTACTAATCATTACACTGCCAGTTTTTGGGGGGCGGTTTTGGTGTGAAGCGGGACAAAGGGCAACATAGCCTGAGTTGTAGACTATACTATTGAATTATGACTCTCTTTTGTTATGTGGGAAAGACCTTGGGAGACAGGAGGAATGGTCTGATAAGAGGCATCTCAGTTCACAGGTGCTGGAAAAGCATGGGAAGTGTTTCAGAAGGGACCCTCCCTAGTTTTCCAGAGACTAAAAAGGGAGGAGGGGAGAAATACTTTCAGCCTTGCAAGATTCTGTTAATGTAACCTTCTGATAATGTAACCTTACAATTAGTGCATCTGGCTGTGCTTCTTGTCTGGATTACCTCGCAAGACTGGCACTTGTCTTACACATTTGTCCTTTGTTGAACTCCGAGTATTTTTCCAATACTGAATTGGGGTCTCTGTACTTTAGGAACAAAAAGATGCAACTTCCATTCCCATTCCTCCTAAACCATGCAGCTTTAAATGCAGTTTTGCCTGTGGGCAACAAGCTTTGCGAGTATTCATTTATAACGTCCTGCATTTTGTACAATAGTTTCCAAGATAGCTATAGGCTTATGCACATTTTCCCCTAGTGCAAGCATGGCTTGCATTTTCTTCTAATTGTCAAGAGTCTGCTCTGCAAAATACAGAGAAGTGTGCATTTCAAAGAATACCCAACTTAGACAATGAAACTAAGAATGTCTTAAAAATGCATCTCAAATAGATTTGTTATTTTTTGGTAAGCATAATGACTGCAGAAACTGTGTTGCTGGAGGATAAGTAAGAAAGTTATGGGGACCCTTATGATGGGAATAGAGAAGGCTGGATTGGAGAAGTGAAGTGGCCTGATGCTGATCTGGGTATGGACCGTTCATTGGGCACATGGTACAAGAATAGCATCACAGGTGGAATAATGTGAGATTTTCTAAACACTGTGCCCGGCATTTCAACCCAACAGTAAGATTTGAATATTAAAATATCTACAGTGCCTAGATCATTCAGATCAGAACCCCTTTGATGTAAGAAGTTCCTCTTTTATTTTCACAATATGCTTCTAGGCATAACAAAAAAAATGCTGCTTTACCTTGGCTGGCACATTTTTTAGATATTTATTCACCTAAGAGAGACCATTGAAGAAACACCTGTGCCAGGTTCTGGCAAAAAAACCCCTTTCTACCTAGTTACTCTTCATTGGGATTCTTTGCTTGGTATATAGTGCTTGAGATGTTAATTTCATCTCTAAGGACAGGTTTTATTGAAATTGGCAGTATTATCTTTCCTGGCGTGAAAGAAGACTTGGATGCATTTTATGTGCACGTGTGTATATTTTGAGAGGAAAAGGGGAGAGCTGGGAGTATCTGGGCCTTCCAGATTGCGGTATTCTTTTTTTTTTTCTTTTACCCATAAAGATGCCCACAGGACAGTAATCTAATTTCTTCAGTAAATACAGAAACCACTGCAATTCTGCTTGGCTCACCCTGTTCTGGGCAGTGACGGAAATGCCAGGAACAGTGCGTCTTGAGTTTCAGGAGATCTCCATACAAATTAAAACCTTTTATTGGGCTTTAATAGCTGTGCAAACTAATTATATTTTGGCCAAACTTTGCCTGCAACTCCCCTGAGGTATTATTATAAAATTCCAAGCTGTGGAACTGCGTCCCCATTCTGTCAACACGCGGATGCTTCAGTTGCAGAAAATTGTGCTGCGGCTCATTTTAGCTTCTCTGACATTTTCCCCATTTTCCTTTTTGCATAAGTTGTTCTAGCGGTGTTTCAATTTGGAACGAGAGGCCGTGGGACACAGCTATTCGAGGAGGTTCAGATTTGCTTTGCATGGGTGCCAAAGGCATAGCTGCTTAAAAAGAATCAGGGTTTGTTTAGATGCTGTTGGTGGCTCCGAAACTCTGTATCGTGTGGATATTAATTCTAACCAGTTGCCTGCATCCTGGATCTTTGAGAGGAATGTGCACCCTTCTTCAATTCAGGGGGAGTTACCATATCTGGATGAGAGCAAAGAAATGCTAGAAAGTAATTTTTGCTTGCCATCTAGTGGACTTTCAGATTTTTGCAGCCCAAATATGGTAGTGTTATACAGTTGAATAAAAAATTAAGATAATCCTCACCCAACATTCATCTTCTAATTTTATATAAATGAATAAATTGGAAGGTTTCCTAATCTCAGATTAGACAATTGGATCATTTTACCTAGCACTGGATGAAACCACATTCAACCCCTAATGTGAGAATGTTGATAAAGTCTAATGAGAAGTGAACCTATGAATTTCATACTATCTCCACTGAGATGAAGCTCTTTGCAGGGTAGAGACAGAGAGGTTCTACCAACCTGTTAAAAATGAGATGCCCGTTATTTAAATTTATAATAGCATGGTTTTACAATACAATTTAATCTAACCTTTCAAAAGTAGTAGGAAAAGCCTGTTGTTTAGATGGAGAGTAATGGGAATGTTGGTAGAGCAGCAATGCTGGGTTGCTAGAGAAGAAAAGCATCGGCAAGCAAGGTTGTCCCTTATCAGGGGTCCTTTGGCTTTGGTTTTGTCCTTGCCCTCTGACCTCTTGTTTCATGGGCTCCTGCAGGTGTCCTCTCCAAAACTGGGATCCTTTCCAATTGGCACTAATTACACTGTAGGTCGGTAAATCATTACAACTGAGAGAGTGACAGAAGAGATGAGGAAGGTCCCTGCCATGCTGTGGAGGGACGGCACTGAGCTTTAAACAGTTTGTCCTTTCTTCATGTTGGAAACAGTTCTGAACTCCCTGATTGATACTCGTGCTTGGGTATAGGTGTATGAGAATGATAGCATCATGGCAACAGGAAAGAGGAGCTTAAAGACTAAAGAACCATTAGTCCACGTTACATTATACATTATAGAAGAATGGATTTTTAGGACATTCCCCAGAGAAGCCAAGATGGCCGTGAGGCACACACTTCATAATGTTCTCCTGCAACTTCTCTGGTTTATTCTATTTTGTTTGCTCTGAACTACCTCATTTTGAAAGAATAAGGCTCTTGTGAATTCTGTCCTACTGTCAAGATTTGTTTTAACCCAAATTTTTACTCTCAACTTTTTTGCCAAAGGATGGCAGATGGGGAATAGCTCTGACAATAGAAAAAGCAAAACCAGAGATCAAAAGAAGAAGACCATACCAAAACTAAGGACATTCTCCAGATTTGTGAGAATATTATTGTTTAAAGGAATAACATTTCTAGTACTTTTGGCAGTGTAGAAGATTTCAGAGAGAAAGCTCAATATTCTTTTACAACTGAGATATTTGGGAAATCATAAAATTATGAAGTTGGAAGGGGACTTTTAGACCATCAGGCCCAGCCCACTCTTCACTGCAGGAACCAAAATTAATGTACCCCAAGTACAAGAGAATAAAATTTAACTCTCTTTTTCTTCTTTTTGTTCCTTGGTTCTCAGCCTCCAACTTCGTACATTATCTTATTGGTGTTACTGCCAGTTTTTTTCCCATCCTTTTTTAAAATTTAAAATATATTGGTATTATTTTATAAAGACCGGTAATAACTGTTCAGACTGAGACATAGAACCAGATTATATTCTCTTTTCTGCTGCTCCACACATTCTTTCATGAATCCCAATCATATCAAGCTTTGTTCACCATAATTGCTGTATATATTTACTCATTCCCTTTGTTACTGAGAACTTGCAAGGGCAATACTAAAAAGAGGGATCTTCTTTTAGATGAGAAATCTTTGGAAACTTTCTCTGGTTTCTACAATATCTGCTTACTTATCAGGATACTTAATAAGATTTGGGAGCATCACTTACTATAGGATTAATCTGGGAGGAATCCCAGCAATGCTTGGAATATGAGTAGAAGGATAGAACAGGATGATGGGTTGAACAGCAGGTGCTAGCCCTCAGAGCCATAGAGAGAAGCTGAATGAATCAAGGTTAATAAACCTGCAGATATAATTGATGAATGTGGAAACATGAGGGAAAGGAAGAGGATGAAGAGAGAGGAAAAGAGGTAGCCAACAATGAATACAATGGATCAAAATGCATTGCAGAGAATAGGATATGAGACTGCCCATCTCGTTTTGTAGGGCCAAAATATTACCAGAAATTATATTGAATCATTCTTCTTCCAGTTACTAGAATTGCCAGACAGGGAGCTCAGAAGAAGAGCCTTGATTAGGCTTACAGCCTTTGTGATGCAAAGTCTTTCTTCAAAGGAAAGTTTAAAATCCTTGCATAGCTCTAACAGTTTCACTCAGTCTTGCTGAATCACTTTTCATGGTAAACTTTCTGAAAGTTCCTCCCCCAGCAGTTGCCCCTTCTTCCCACTCAACTGCAGTCTGCAAATATTTGCTATTTGCAGGATATTTAAAGAGACGTGGGTCAGGAGAGAACCCAGCAGGATGCGACATCACCAAGTGATCCATTTTGTGGTAGTGGTTCCAAGATAGTGGTAAGCAGTTGTACCATACTCATGTGTTTCTACTAGCCAGGAAGCAAAAACTTTGCCATATGACAAATCCGTTTGATAACAGTTTCACTAGCCTAATAAACAGCTCCTGAGGACTCGATTTCATGTAGGTTTCATTGTGTGTATAAAAGATTTGTCAAACATTTTAGATGAAATTAATTTAGAGCAAATTGCAATCTGCTTGTGTGGTTTCTTGTAGCCAACAGGGAAAGATATGTTGGAAGACAAAGCTGCGTCTTACTACTTTCTTTTATTAAGAATTGTGGAAGCCAATGAGGCTGGTTGGTGAGAAAATGCGTATATTCTTTTGATCTGATAAGATGCCCTATTGATTTTTTTTTTTTAAATGTGAACATTGGCTGAACTTGTACTTTCCTGAAGATTCATTTTAACCAGATGCTACACTGTGCTATGGGGTTTGAATGTCAAGGGAAGACCTTGAGCTAGTCAACAAAGTGTGTATGATCAGATTTCATAAGTTAGGTAAGGGCTGGCCCTAGTCAAGCCTGTAACCACAGAGATTCAGTCTTCTTAACCAAGTAAGCTTGTCATAGTTTCATAATTTATTCATTTTCAAGTTGTTCCCTGTTCTAATTTTCACCAGCAGAACATCTGATTTGGCAGGGTTTCATCAGTCCATCTCATAAACACAAGCAGATGTCTGTAAAACCCCTGTGACAAACGTCACTAGTCTTAAGAGAAACTCTTATGAATCCCCATAGAGATTTTTCTGCATTAGGCCCATCTGGAGGATTTTGTCAGAAGATTAAGATGAACTCCGTGTTGTGATGCTTTTCTTAAAAATGGAAGGAATTCTGGATGAATCTCCGTCCATTGTATGATTAGGGACTTTACATCTGTAACCAACAGAGAGCTTACATCTGTGCCAAGCTCTAGGAACAGATAGCTGTGGTTCTGCACTTCAGGCCCAAAGATACAAGGCAGGTCTTCTCATGACTAAGAGAATACTCTAGATTACTCTAAAATATCACTTAGGTCATATGGTCTAACTCTTTTTGAAGTTCTTCCTGGCTGACAGCTGAAGGACTGGAGACCCAGAGACTCTAGCTTTGTAAATCCTTGGCTCTGAATATCCAGTTCTGGAACCACTATCTGGCTTTGTTTACATATTGTGCTAGACAGTTTGATATTGGGACATTTTACTCATTTTTATTATGGGTGAACTCCAGTGGCATACAAGCACAAAAGCTGAATCTCTTATCCGAATCAAAGTCTTTGCCTTATAGGCAATCATCTCTCTCTCGTTTCCTTTAAATCAGGAAGCCCTAAATGCAAGTCCCCTTGCATTTTTCGGTAGAAACAACTGTGGCATTCCCTCCCCAATTTACTTTGTGACTGTGCAATTCCAGGAGACAAATTAATGAAGCTGGGAAATGCAGGGTCTGTTACTGCTATATTGATATGTGGAATAATGTTACTGCCTGTAATCGTGGCAAATTTGAAGGATTCTTTTAACAGCTGCTTAATAGCAAAGCACTGGACGTTAAGTTCTGGCTTTCCTCAAAATCTCTCACAAGTTTTATCAGAGGAGAAGCACTTTTCACATACTTTGTATATGGCTTTGAGATAAATTCCAGTGCCAAATCTATGTTTCAGGCAAGCTATAATGAAGGATCACAGCAACAGATGTCTGCCTAGGTGTTTAATGAAAACATCTAAGAAAGAGGTGGAAAATATGTTCCAGTCCCTCAAACTCATCTCAGATTGGAAAGGTGTGGAATTCTTTCTGAGCCAGTCCACCGTCAAATAGTTCCCTCCCTTCCGTGATGGGCTGGCACCACAACAGGAAAAATGCCCTGAAATCTTTTAGGAAATCCAATCTTCCCAAGGGCTAAGGACATTGCACTTAAGAAAATTATATGTCCCAAGTCTCTCCTCCATTCCACTTCCCATATTCAGGGTGATCCTCCTGCTCCGATTACTGTCCCAGTTAATAGGTAAGAAAGAATAGAGAAGAGCCTAAGATCAGGGTGGGGTGGATGACATGAGGGGCTCCTGCTGCCCATCTGTTCCTATAGCTACAGTAAGTACAGATATATCTTAATGGTTATAGTAAGGCTGAGAACACAGAAAGCTTGGCTGGAATTTCTAAAGATTATATTTCTTTTAAGGCTACTTAACTGCATTGCTGCAATGCTCATCTTTAGCTCTTTCTGGTGCTTAACCTAAACCCTTCTAAAATTTAAAACCAATCCCATAGTTCTAATTTGGGTTTTGAATCTTTCTTTAAAAACAAAACAAAAACCAGTATGCGCCGGTGTGCTTTTCACTATATCACTCTTTCCAAAGCAGATCCATTAACCTCATTGCTGTGATCCTTCATTAGAGCTGGCCTTCCCGAGTTTTATTTTTTAAAAAAAAGTTAAAAAAAAACATTCAGGCCTGCTCAGGGTTGCTACCATTACAAATTGAACTGGGGTTTGGGCAACTCATCCCTGTTTCTTTTTGGTTCTTATCCATTGTCCATGTGGTTATGGATGTAAAGAGAACTAGAGACCTAGAGAATTCTTGTATTTCTGAGGCTAGGATTTCATTTTCATTTCGGATGACCATCCATCAAGTCTCTCATTTATTTTCACACAACACAGTGACAAGGGACTTAAGAGCAAAGACTTCTACTCTAAGAGCTCCCAGCCTCCCTGCTGATTTGATTTAACCATTTGCATGACCTGCTAATGACTCCACTTTTTGACCTACTTGAACTTACCTTCTCATGCCTGTGTTACTCACATGGCAATACAGTTTAAGGAAAAAGCTGCCACTTGGCTTCAAAGCCCCAAGTCACTTTTCTTGTTTGTGATGGTAAAAGAGAAGGAACAGTTCCCATAATACCAGCATACATGGTGTGGAAAGTCTTAAAGGCAGAACTATATGCCACAGCATAATCTAGGAAGTTTCTGGCCATGCCAAATATAGGAATTCAGAGCACATGCCTAGTTAAACCAAGATTCAATTGTATTGACTAGACAGTTGTTTTAGGATACTCAGTATTTTATCTGGAAGGCAGGAATGAAAAGTAGAAGATGAACGTTGGCCACTGTTATACGTGTTTGCTCTTTGGTTCATCTCCTTGCTGAGGTCCTGAACCAAAGCCCCTCGAGGACAATGTGCGTCTTTCTATTGACTTCAGTGGGCTTAGGATCAGGCCCTTAATGCATAGCTGCTCTTGGGCAAGTTCGGTTCACCCACTCATGCTTCAGGGACCCAAGGGCTTTGAGAAATTCTCAGGACCTTGGAGCTGGGTCAAGACCACATCCTAGTTTCATCCACACTTGTGCCTCATGTGGTTTGCTGGGTGAGAACTTAGGGTGGGGAACATCTGTGTCCTCTTATGTGAAAACATATAAGAAGGAGAATGGTCCATTCTCCCTAAAAAGGTCTCTGTTTTTCTCTGCCCCAGAAAGTCCTTCAAAATCAAGGAATTAATGCTACTACAAGAGCCCTTGTACAGTTTTTTGGACCCAAGACCAAAACAATTATCTTTGCCTGTCCTGACAAATCCAGACAATTATTTTTCTTACATTCATTTATCAGCAGCTAGATTCACACAATACCAAATCACAATTGCTACATGGCCATAAATGATTATGCATAAACTATAATACACAATGCTTGCGTTCACACAAGAAAAATAATTTTAAAAGCCCATATGAACAGTGGTTCATATGGGTTTTTAAAATTATTTTTCTTGTGTGAATGCAAGCATAGGAAAATATGTCTTCACATCATTTGCTGCTCCCACTCTCCTTCTTCTTCTCCTTCCCTCCTCCTCCTCCTCCTCAGTAATTATTAATGGATTAGCAACATATTGAGCAAATTATTGTTTCCAGAAAAGCAAGTCAATTTGCTTCTGAAATTCTTCACACAGTTTGTGGACTTATTGCAAGAGCCCAAAGGGACAAATTCCTTTTGGACTGAAAGGAAGCCAAAGTGACTGCATGCCACTGGAGAAACAGTCACACCGTGAAAGGCAAGACAATCACCTCACCCCTCGACCATCTTATAATTAAATAAAAGAAATACACACACACAGAAACTTTGCTGGTGAGAGTTTCCCTGAAATGTTACTTCCCTTTGAAAGAGTTTCTAAAGCAAATGTCTTTCATCAGATTGAATGAGAACTGGTAGGGAATAAATGGCAGATAATTGTGCTGCCTGGCAAACGTTTCTATAATGGCAAACAGAAATGTCTGCAAAAATGGACAACAAAGATGGCTGGATGTGCTTTGGTTAGCCTGGAGAAGAAATGATTAAGAGGTGATAAAACAGTTGAAGGGCTTCCACACAGGGGATGAGAGCATGGTCCAAATTAAGAGGATCAAATTATAAGGACGAAGATCTGAGCTGCTGACTTTTTAGTAGTAAAAACTGTTCCACAGCACAACAGGTTGCCTTAGAATAGGTTGGTGTCTGTTTGCTCTTAGAGGTTTCATAGCTGAAGTGAAATGTCGAATCAGGAAACCTGCAGCAGTATTTTCACAGCATTAGCAGAGACGTGTTCAGATCATCTTTGACTTCAGTTCTAACTCTATAGTTTTATCAGTTCTTTCAAACAGATTTTTAATTTTTATATTATATATTTTATTTATCTTTCATGGTCTCATTGTTTAACTTTGAATTTGGGGATATGCATGTGCACACATGTGTGTGGTTACTGATGTATGGTCTATGTGCATACTAGATGTGCTATTCTGTATAGACACACACAGCTGTCGTCTCATACTTCCTCTGTGTGTGTCAGTGTTGTGCAAAGATTTGATTTGAAGATTCAATTCAAAGACAACTTGATAGAATACCTGAATTAAATCAAGTTTTTGAAGTGGCCAAGTTTGAAATAATCACATGCCTTCAAATCAGTTTGTTGATTCAGAAAGTTTTGTGCATGTGAAAAAACTCTTCATTAGGCTGTTTGGCAGCATCTCAAAACCAAAACAGATTCTTTCCAAGCACAATTCTCAGACTTTTTCTTCGCAGGATTTATTGAGATGAATCACATGAGGTTACAAGAATTCCAGCAACTGAACTGTTTTCTATTTAAAACCAGCATATTTCACCTTCATGAAAACGAAGACTTTCTGATTTTCCAACAACATTCCTATGATCCACTGAGGAGACAGATCTCTTCGTTGATAATGTGGAAACTTATAGCCAGCTGTTTACATAATGGTCTCTGAATTTGTTATTAATTGGGTGACTGGGGCATCTGCAAGGGCAGGGGGTGTCAAAAAATCAAGATAGCTGTTGTGATTTTTCATCTTGACATTATTGACGCCCTCCCCTGCAGATGCCTCTCTTAAGAACCTTACACCCTTTTTGCCCAAGTCAATGTAGAATATCAAAGTGAATTCACTTGATTTGATGCTTCAGTCTGCACCAGTAATTCACATCAAATAAAAGCCAACCCACATACCCCTTAGAGGTATACCTGTTCTAACCTGGTGCTAGCTACAATAGCAGCAGCATCTTTAAAAAAAAAAAAAAAAGCACCATGTTTCCAAACTGCAGATGATTTTTTAATTCGTCTGCAAATTTAGCTGATGGATCAATTGATTAAAGCCCATAGGACCATCAGCTGTGCTTTTCTTAATCATGTTATTGTCTTCTGTCATCTTTAGTCCCTCTCACAGGCAGGCTGAGCTTCAGCTGAACAATTTCTACAGATGAGAATGGCAAGACAGAATGAGGATGTTCTCCTTACTGGTACTTTCTCCTTGAAGAAGCATAAAGAAATGTATGTGCCCAATCAACGCAGCCCAGCTTACAAGCCAATGAACATTTAGCTTACTGGCAGATCCATCTCCTGTCTAGATGAGCACTTTGTCTCCAGGGCTGACAATAGTATCCCCGTTGGAATGGCCATTTGAAATAACTACAGTATATCAAAAAGTTTGTGGGGAGGAGGGAGGAAGAAGCAACTCATGAGCTAACACATTGTCAAGGCTTTAAATTACAGGGTGGAATGAGGGCATCAGAATGATGATGATGATAATCAAAAGAGGGTGAGAGGAGAGGGAGAAGAGGAAAAAGTATAGCTGTTGTTTTACCAAGCAGTCGGGAAAGTTCAGGAAATCACAGAAAAAAAAAAAGGCTATTATTATTATTTTGACTCAAGGGTGACAAGACATGAAAAGAAGGGGATTTTCCCCATCTTCACCTATGCGCTGGCAGAACGCATTTTGGAAAAAAAAGAGAAGGAAAACACTTCAAAGCTTGCAAGTGGAGGAATTATTTCCACAGCTGGACAGCAACTCTTTGTTTTATTATCCTCTGTCTCCCTCCTCCTCTTTCTCTCTCTCCCACCCTGTCTTTCTTTTCTAATGCCCTAGAGAGTTTGGTTTGTACAGAAAGCGGGGGGGGGGGAAGCATACCTGAGTCCTTTGTTCTAGCACAGATGTGAGCTGCTGTCACACTCTAGTTTGAAATGATTCACCACTTCCAGTGTTACTGGAATCTGTGAGGAGTTACACACTCAGAGGCTAGCTGGCAGTGACTCTGTTCTGAGAGTACAAAGCAAAGAAGGTAGTGTATGTAAGGGGGGGGAAAGCAGAGAAATCTATGTGTACGTGTCTGTGTGTGAACAACAGTCTAAATATGCTATGCTGGATGGTATAATCAGCAAGAACTCAGAAATCATGGAATCTTATGGCCCCAGGCTTTTCTTTGCCATGTACACATGAATTACAATCCCCTTGAAGAGGGAGCCTAGGACAGTGACGGTGGAACACACAGTTTACACACAGCAGAAGCTCTTAGTTTCAGTCCTGCTATCTGCAGGATTCAGGTAGCAGATGATGTGGAAGTTCTCCTCTTGAAGCCCTGGAGGAAAGGCTAAAATGACCTTTATCAATCTTCTGCAACCACAGTTTTAAGTAAGTTTCAATCCTACCTCTGAGGCTCTACCAAGAAGCATGAATGAGTTCCCCAGAAACAACCTTTCTGTTCCCAGGGGCATCTTTACTTCCTGTATTCTCTCTGTAAAATCCCAACTCAGCCTATTGCTAGCCAAGAGGGAAGATGAAGCGGGCAGCAGATTGTAAGTAGCAGCGGCAAGATGCTGAAGAACATTGCTCTGTTCTTAGTCACCGGCCCTGGAGATACTGTCCCGATGTCAGGGCTGGAGAAAAATTGTATTTGCAGTCCTGTGGCTTTTATCTGTGCATGAAGGGGATAACCATCTTGTACTTTTCTATAGGTAGCAAAATCCTTTGGGCTGGCCCTGTGTGATAGCACTCCTCTTCCAGTGATTCCTTGGTGGTGCTAAGGAAAAAGCCCAAAATATCCGAACTGTACAGCTGTTAGGCCAGTGTTGTCCAAACTTGGGCACTTTAAGATGAGTGGACTTCAACTCCCAGAATTCCCCAGCCAGCATGGCTGGCTGGGGAATTCTGGGAGTTGAAGTCCACTCATCTTAAAGTGCCCAAGTTTGGACAACACTGTTTTAGGGTGTACAGTTAGGGAATAAAACCAAATCTCAGATAAAATTTCCCCAAAAGGTACAAATTTCTTCAAACTAGGGTTAGGGTTAGGGTTTTTTTCTCTAGGATAGAGAGGCTCTGAACAGGGCCTGGGTTTATTGGAAAGGACAAGATGTGTGTGTGTGTGTGTATGTGTGTGTGTTTCACAGAGGGCAAAAGAACTGATTCTGAAAAGCAAAAATGCAGTTGCTCTTTCTTACTGAAGCTGATGCTGCTTCAGTAAGAGATTCAAGGTGTGGCCAGTTAGTTTGACTTAATGCAGTGTTGTCCAAACTTGGGCACTTTAAGATGAGTGGACTTCAACTCCCAGAATTCCCCAGCCAGCCATGCTGGCTGGGGAATTCTGGGAGTTGAAGTCCACTCATCTTAAAGTGCCCAAGTTTGGACAACACTGTGTTAGGCAGAGACCTGAAGATGGTCTACCTGCCTGTTCTCTTTGTGTCCCACAAGGCCCTTAGGACATTCCACCCGTATGTTTGAACACAGCCCTTTCCCATCTCACTTTAAATTTTTTGTCTTTGTCTTTTGAAAAATTGGAAATTTATCTACAATCAGTCCTCTGCTTACATCCCAGCCAACTGCCCTTTCCCTGCCTTGTACTGTCACTTCTTCTCATTTATTTCTGACAGGCATCATGTAGCAAAAGCCTAATTTGACAAGCCAGATATATCCTGCAGACCAAAAAACAAAACCAAATAAAATAAAATAAAATGATGCGGGGGGAGATGCGCCAAGCAAAACGGTGTAGAATTTTGCTGTTGTAGCTAAGCTACTGTTTCTGTATTCCCCAGTCCCCTGGAGGTGGTAACAAAGAATAAAAATATCTACAGTTGGGGGGAAAAAATCCACATTGTCTATTCTGCCAGAATTCTTATCAAGCTTTAGAAAAGTCCATGCAGTGAGAATGTTGGCCTGTGACTTGGTGTGTGTGTGTATGTGTGTGAGTCTATGTCTCAGAGGGTTATAACGAGTAACAATTTGCTGATTCTTAAATCTGATTTCCTTCTATCTCTGACCACTGAACTCCAACTAGAATAAAAATATTAGGGCTGGGGTTATGAGTAGTATGTTCGTTGTAGGAGGAAAGCCAAGTTAGTCTATGGTAGCAAAAAAGCAGAAGGAATCTGGAAGCCTTTTTTTCCAATTAACAAATTTCATAAAATTTGTAAGTCAGAAAAGGTGCTACCAGTCTCCTTCTGAGCAGTATGTTCAATGAGCTATGGTTACAATAAACTATGATATATTATGACGTGCCATCTCCAATGCACTAAGCTGTTCTGACCATGTAAGGTTTATGTCCCCTCTCCTTGTCCTGCAATTTAAAACTTAGCTCTAGCCCACAGAGTTCTTACTTCAGTCATTCCTTCATCATAAGCTAACCCAATAGTGTCATCTCCAAATTTCTGAGGGCTTTGGAAGCTGACCTCAGTATCTTCCCTGCCTGAACAGTTTCTCCTTGTAGAAGCTCACAGTTTTCCCACTAGGCCCAGTCTAGAGCCCTGTCTAAATTCCAGAGAGAGCTCAGAAAATGGAAGGTGCACATTTTGCTTGCATACTATAGAGTGAAATATTCTACAAGAAGAAGAAAGCAGGGCCAGGTTGGTCTGGGAGTAGGAATATAGCTTCGGTATATATCCTTCCATGCTTTTCCCTATTGCTGCCTTCTCTGGTCTGAGGTCATCATACTCTGCAAAGAGGTGATGTGATCAATTCTAATCAATTTCAGGCTGAGAAAAGTGATCACTTGGACAGAGTACTCTTGGCCTCGGAAGCATGAGATACTGGGATAGCTGTGAGTTTAATTAAACCACGCTCTGACATTTCCCTCTCTGGAGTCCCCATTTCCCAGTGGAAGGGAATTAGGAGCCTCATAGCATTGGAAAGACCCTTAGAAAATGCTCTCTGCTGTCTCCCTTCCCATGGTAGGCTTAGCAAGGGTATTGATTCTTCAGATTTGCTTCTTTCTCCCTCTAGTATCAAACACGTGGAGCATATTAGCCAAGCAAGGCTGCTAAATAAAGTTGACAGGTGCCATGCTCCTTCTGCTAAGTAAGTCTGAAAGCAGCCATGTGCTACTCACTCAGTCCCCAGCTCTGAATTGATCTTTCACCCTCCCTAGATTGCCCAGCCAGATGCTCTTCTCTTGCCCCAGCTAAAAGTTCCTTCCTTCTCTAAACTCCTCCAGGCCTCCCTCCACCCACCTTTCTTAATTCTCACACATTCAAAGAGGGCTGCATCTATTTTTTACCCAGAGTTTGCTGATTCTTTCTCGTAAGGGCTTCTGGTTCCTCTGGTAAGCCAGGCCAGTTCCTCTTATCTGAGATCTGCTGCAGAGCTATGGCACATAAGGCAGCTGAAAGTTTACTGCCAGAGCCTGTGTCAGAATCTACGCAAGCTAGAAACCATGAGTGTGCAGACTCTGACAGCCTGGGTATTTTAGTGGTTGTGTTCACATCATGTAGTTTGTGGGTTTGAGGCTAACCTTCTGCATGAACCAAGTCATTGTGATTTTAATGCTTTATGACTTATGTCTGAGCTCCGTATGGGACCCTAGCCACCGTGGGTTATTCAGTAAACTATAGTTAAAACAAAGTACAATCTCTGTGAATCCAGCATTGTCTTTGGTTCCACCCAGGTTCTCATACCAAGCGGTGCTGGCATTTTCTCCTAGGAGACATTGAAGAGTACAAAATACTGACACCCTGAGCTTTCCAATCAACTGAATACAATCAACTAAATATTATCATCTGTGTGCTGCTCTTGCAACAAAGGCTTTTTCAGCCCCTGAGCTGTAGCAATGGATGTTATACTACTTGCATTCTCCAGTGTCAGTTTGGCCAAGACATTGGCCATAATGTAGCGCAGCCCTCAGGCAGAACTTGGGAAGGCTTCTGTTTTCTCCTAGTACATGAAGGAATGGCTTTTTGTAACCTCTCCAACAAACAGAAGTGGAGTACAGTTCAAGCTCATTGTGTGATCCCAAACCACAGCTGGTCCTCTTTCATTCCTTTTCTGGTGAAGACCACTGTTTTTCAGTAGCGGGTTGTTTTCCTCTTAGCAATCAAGGGATTGGAAAAAAAAAGCAAGTGGATGAATTGAGAGAGCGAATGAGAGAGACTGCTTACAGGAACCAAGCCTTGCAAGTTGATATATTTTAGGACAGGAGCTTCCAAAAACAGGACTCTGTTTTTTTTAGTCCTTTTCCACAGGTGCATCCGTCACTCTCAAATGTCTTTGCAATGCAGAAAGTCATTTAAGTAGTATCCAGTGAACCCCATCTATCAAAGATGCCTCCTCACCCTTTTCCATCAGCGTCTTGGGACCTCGCCTTGTGGTCTCGGTGAAGAAGAGTCCCTTGTGAAGCCTGCAAGCCAAACAACAGAACAAATTAAATCAAAGCGCAGCTCTGGCACCCAGAGGGAACATGCACATCAGCTTTGACTTATGGCATGGTGCACTCTTACAAGCGAGAAGCAGCGGCTTTTGTCACTGCAAGGGGCCATGAAAAATGAATTAGGGCTGCTGTTGGGAGAGGGCATGGTGGGGAATCTTTCATTCTGGCAATGCTGTCCTCTCTCACCTTGCAAGGAGGAGGGGTGGAGAAGGGGAGTATGCAGAAAAGGAGAGGCAGAAAAGAAACCAGCTAGAGAACTATTTGCTAGAAGTCTAGCTCTGGGGTGGTTTGATTTGCCTTCCTCCCTGCAGCATGGTCAAAGCAAGGAGGCACTTAAGCATGCTTGAAAAGGCACTGGAGTGGAGCCCAGAGGAGGCAAGGGGACCCCAGAGGAGAGAGGCTTTTAAAAATAAATTAAGTTGTCCATATGATAAAAAAGAAAAGATCCCATTCCTTACCATACACAATGCTGCGCTTCTCCAGCAGCACAGAGGAATCGGCCTCCCTGCATTAGATTATAATAGGATAGAAACAAGGAAGAGACAGATGAAAGAAGGAGAGGTGATGGCCCAGGCAAGCGAGTTCTGCAGCGTGCTGTAGGGGAAGGTGAGGGTTTGCGGATTTGGATTTCAGCAGATTTCTGTGCTTTCTGGCTAGCAATAACATATTCAGATAACTTACCTACATGAAAGAGATCAGTGCATTTTTGGATGGTCCCCCCCCCCCCGGTAATTTAGATCTATGGTTTCAGGCCACATTATGTGCATGTTGGACTTCCTTGTGCATTATATTACCCATTTTGGAGCACAGCAAAGTGATGTTGGAACAGCAAACAGCACCTACCAGCTCCCTGCCTTCTAAGTCAAGGCCTAGGTGAGTTAGGTTGGCACCTGAAACAGAAAATTCCCCAATTCCTCCATCTGGCAATAAAACTGCAACAAAAATCAAGAAAATAAGTAAGAAAAATCTCTTTGGGGAAACTCAGAATCAGCATTTCAAGGCAGTTCCTTAAGGATAGCAGCAGGCCAGCCTGGTTGGAAGACTTTACATGTTGGATCCATATTTACAGATATCTGGCACGTCAGCCCTTTGGTTTGCCAAAATAGGATTAGGGCTATGTTGGTAGAAAATATGCTTGGTGGACTCCAAAGAACACAAGTATAGCAGGAAAAAAAAATCCTGTGCTGGAGGAGGAGGCAGGATTCCAAGGCCTGGTCATCGCTACGCCCTTCCCAGTAAATATGAGAATTTAAAAAAATACAATACAGTACAATATAATTCAATACAAATTGGGAAACAAACATTTCCAAATTGCAAAAATCCATATGTATGCTTGCTTGCTATATAGACTGTTTTTTTTCAGAATACAGCTTTTTCTTTTTTTTAATGTGCTGGGTACAGGTGACCTTCTTGCTAAATTTCCATTGAAATGTTAAGTGTGGAGTAGATGGACCTAGTTAAACTGTGATGGTGAAGGCAAAATCCATCCAGCAAGCATCCCCAGGAGCTCAGCATTAGCATCTGCTAGCCCTTTGCAAACTTTGTTTCTGTCTCAACCGATGAAAGTTTATGCCCTTCTACACTTGCCACTACTTAATAAAGCGGAGAAGTTCTAGGGGAAATTAAGTGGTGACTGCCTGGATCCAGTGAAAGATGTATAGCAATGGGGAAGTCTGCATTGTGATTTCCAGAGGAAACATTATTGCTTCTTGATACAGGATGAAGAAGGTTAGTATGGCCAACAATTGGCTTACGGTTGTGCCTCCTCCTAGTAAATTTATTAACACACCAGATTTGATTTGAGGCGGAGGCTAAACACTTGAGAGATGCCATGACAAGAGATAAAGAAGAAAGTTGCAGGATTTTGTTAAAATGCATAAAGAAGACGGGACAATTTCAGTGGCAAAGCTGGCATTAAGAACAGCTTATTCAAGCAACGGCCTTGGCGAGTCAGAGTTTTCCCTCGTCTTTGTGCAGTGCAGAGTTCAACCTGCTTTTCCTGGCGTTTTGCTTCAGTAACAAGCAAAACACCAAGCAATAAAAAGCATTTGCATGGTGCATAATGAGAATTTATTACTCCTTGGTATATTGTGTTGAGTAATTTACTGTAGAAATGAGACTCGAGGTTTTTATAAATAATACATGGCAATCACTATAGTCCATTCCATGGTCTACATTTGTCTGACCAGCGTATTCTTTCCTGAATTGCTACACCAGCCAAATGAGCTGCTAATCAAGGTGCTTAGAAGGACAGGGCAGTGTTATATTGTCTCAGAAAGTTGGGACTGTTCACAGGGCAGATAACCATCTTCTAAGTGCCCTGATCCGCCTTGGAACAGTGATCAGGGAAGGGTGTTCTCAGGGCATAATTATTGTGACAATGTTGGCAGTCAAGTTCTTCCCTCTCTCAACTTGCCTTCTTGATAACCCTCTGAGATGAAATGGCTACAAGATTTCCACCAGCCCCGCCCCACCTGTAGCTTGGCAAACAATTTTTAATGAAATAAAATAATTCTCCACAAAGCACACTGAAGGTGTTTGCAGTTTTACATTTCATGTTATTCCAAATTTTGGACTACCGGAAGTGGCACCCGAAATCAGAGAGGTCTGTGGATCATTCAAAAAAATCTTGTTAGAATCTGTAACTTTTAGTTCCAGGAATGGAATGTTGGGTTTCATGAATGAACCCTTGGGAAGACTTGGAGCTATCATATATGGTCAGTGATGGACAGATGTGTGTACAACACAGATCCATTTCATCATTAGCCTAGTCTCAAGGAATACTTCATATCCCTTTCACTCTCTTTCAACTTTTCTCCACATTTCTCAGGTGGGATCTCTGAAGATGAACTTAGGAGAGGAATCACCCTCAATTTCACTTGGCATTTCACTTTTGGCAGTGACAGTTCTAGGCAAACTCTTAATAAACCATGATCCCTGGCCACTTCCACTGGTTACAACTGGGATATCTCCCCCCCCCCTCCCCAGTAATGGGTACAGGGAAGAACTCAAAATAATTTGGTGAGCAACAGAGCAATCCTAAAGACATTGCTGAGAGAAAAATCCTAAATACTTTTATCGGGGATGGGTTGTCCCCCCGCCCCCCTTAACTTATCTCAGTTTCAGAACAGAAAGGCTAGGGGAGCAAATGAACTGGCAAAAAGAAAAACTATCTGCTTCTGCATGAAGAACATGGGAGACCAGTATTTCTACCCAGCAGTTTTTACAGCAACCTCTCAGTGGATCTAAAATCTTGCCCTGCACTATTTAAATGTCAGTGATTGTGCTGTCTATTACCTGTGAAGAAAAATGGTTAAAACAGGCTCACAGGAGCTGTTGTTTTATGAACTTCAGAGGAACTCAATTAATAATAAAACCTGAGCCTTCATTTTGACATCATTTTCTGTTACTTCCTGAGAAGCAAGCCTAAAACTATCAACCTCCTTTAAACAAGATTCTGCTCTTTTTAACATTCTTCAAACAATTTGTTTCGAAATAACTAGAGCCCTCCTACTGGTTGGTATATATTAAAGCAAAGCTACCCGCTCTTTTGATTTTTTAAAAAAATCAAATAAATACCAAGCATCAAAATTACTAAAACTGGTAGCAGCCCACAGGAACAGAATTACAGTTACCAATAAGTCCAGAGAAGAAAACAGGAAATCATTAAAAATAGATATATTTGCTTGTCCATCCTCTCCTACAGTGTAATAGAAGGACATCCGTGAGCCATCTACAGGCTAGTCTGAATTGTTAGATTGAATGATGTGACCTTCATCTGTCAGTCTGCAGAGAGAGAAAAATTGGTGGTCCCTTTTCCCAGTGGCTTTCAACTAACTCATCATTGGCATGAAGCCAATAACAATAACAGAGTTGCTCATGCCCTAGTCACCTCACGATTGGACTACTGTAGTGTGCTCTACATGGGGCTGCCCTTGAAGAGTATCTGGAAGCTTCAGCTGGTGCAAAATGCAGTGGCATGGGCAGTTATGTGCACTCCTAGAACAACACATGTTATATCTCTGCTCTGCAAGCTGCATTGGTTGCCAGTTTGCTTCCAGGTCCAATTCAAGTTGCTGGTTTAAACCTTAAAGCCCTTCGTGGCATGGAACTGGGTTATTTGAGGGACCGCCTTTCCCTGATTACATCAGCCCATCCCATCGGATCCTGTCTGCTAGGGAGCTACACTTGGTGGGACCCAGGAGGTGGGCCTTTTCACCATGGCACCCGGCTTATGGAACATCCTCCCCCCTCAAAGTGAGGCTGGCCCCATCCCTGTTGATTTTCCAAAAGTCCCTCAAAACCTCGTTATGTCATCAGGCCTGGGGGCCCCAAGGGACAGGCGAGGTACTGAGTGGACTCCGTTGTTGTTGACATCTGCTACTCTCTCTTAGCCTTTAATCGCAATTTTTAAAATTTTCTGGAGTGTAAATTTATTTTTTATATATTACTGTTTTATAGTTTTATTGTATGCCACCCAGAGTCTCTCTTTCATGAGATGGGTGACCATATAAACTTGAGGAAGGAAGGAAGGAAGGAAGGAAGGAAGGAAGGAAGGAAGGAAGGAAGGAAGGAAGGAAGGAAGGAAGGAAGGAAGGAAGGAAGGAAGGAATGGTAATCAAGGGAATGTGGTTCTTGGTGGAACAAGGACCCACAACCCTTCAACGTTAAACAATCAGGAACTCCAAACAGTTCTGAAACAATGACCCAGTGCCTAGGCAACAGCAAGGAAGAAATATGACAAATTTCTTTAGGGAGAATGTTGGGGGGGCACTTCTGAGAGGGCCCTGTTTTAAGACAGGATATCTGGAGCCTGGTTTCCAAGTAATATCTTTATACATGAGCCGAGTGGCTGAAAGGCAACCTTCAAAGCCCATCTTGGATTTTATCTTGAGAGAAATGCCTAGCACTAGTTCTATTTCCACAATACTTCTTTTGCCTCTAAAGCATCTTTGGAATCGGGCCCTTCTGATCCCGTGAATTTAATTTGGCTGAGCACGCTGAACAAGCCCCTCGTTCTCGATCATCTCAGTTGACCCCCTGCTTCTGTCCCTGTCCCTCTCCTAAGAAAGATCTCTTATCAAATCCTTTTTTTACTCCTGCGATATAGCTTCCTATTGCAATTCATAGATTTGCCACACAGTAGGATGAAGAAGATGGTTCCCTGGAGGTTCGAGCTCATGTTTTCTGACTGCTGAATTGCCATTGTACTTTGCGGTGGCTTTTCATTTCTTTTGCCTGCCACACTACAGGAAAAGTACAATACCCATTCTCTGAGCTGCTTCTTGCCTTAATCCTTCCAGTCTCGAATCCACAGTTGTAAGGGGAGAGGAGAACAGAAAGAAAATCAGCATTTATTTAGTTAGTTTGCTTATAATTAATGAGCCTTATTCAGATAAAGTGTATTTATATGAGTTTCTCAGCCCTTGTTTTTTAGCACAGATTTTTTGGGGCGGGGGGAGGTGAAGTAGCTAAACTCTCTTGGGAAAGGGGGAGTTTTAAGAAAGGGGTGAGAAATCCCATCCAGTAACAAGCTGGTTTCTTTTGCGTGCATTCCATTAATAAGCTGTGTTTCCAAGTGTCTGCCTACAGCAGCCAGACTGCATGTGATATTTAGAAAAGGGCTCAACCATATTCGCAAATGCTTTAATAAATTTCAGTGCAATCTTTTTTTCTTTCTTTCTTTCTTTCTTTCTTTCTTTCTTTCTTTCTTTCTTTCTTTCTTTCTTTTTTTTTCAGGACAGAAATGAGGAGGGAAATGTATCCTGGAATTGGGAAATAAAAGATAAAAATAGAAGATCCACATTGTTAATTCTGCTTAATTCTGCTGCTGTGAAATCAGTGATAAGTGGCATAGTATCACCAGATGTGGGATGAAGTCAATAATCATAGGAGGATTTTGTTTTGTTTTTTGTTTTGAGATTTCTACCTAATGCTCCAAGGCTTTGCATCAAAATACATCTCTTTCTTGAGAAATAATTATATATATAAAATTAAATAATACATATTAACACACACACACACACACACACACACACACACATACATACATAACTTCTGGTGACTTCATATGCACTTTGGTGTAGTTTTCTTGATCACTCAGTTTAACAAGTAAGGTCTGAGTTCAAATCCTGGGCTGTGCTAAGAGTTGAAGAAACTTATCTATGAAAACATGATTGGTTGGGACCCATTGTAGAGTACTTTAGAACAGATTGTCCTGTAGCTTCAGGTGACCTCTTCTCTAACCACTTTCTCTTGGCTTTTATTTTGGCAGACTTTTCATTTACTAGGTTCAAGTGATTCTTCCAAAGCTGACACTTTGTTTACCTCCCCAGTCACTAAACATTTTCCCCCCTATCCCACTTGTAATATATTATTACAAATAATATATTTCTGTTAGAAAGGCAAGATGTATCCAATATATCGATAGAATGCATAAATCAAAAGACACATAGGGTATTTTCCCCACCCCCAATTTCCTACTAGAATTAGTGACTCTTAATTCCTCTTTCTCATCTTTTAGACAACCCTTCCCCACCCCGTCTCTCTCTGGCTGTGCTGGCATGGCTATTTCCAGAATTTTAAGCCAGTATGGCCCTCTGGTAATTTTGAGAACCACAGTCCCATCATATTTAGGGAAGTTCAGTTTGTGGATAGTTGTCGTAGAGAATCAGCTTCCAAACATGGTGATGAAGAACACGGAGGGCTTTCCAGAAGGAAGATCTGTATCTCAGTATACTTCATTTGTAGTACACGGTGTAGAGAGCCATGGGCTCTTGGAAGATGCCCCAAGTTCTCTCCCTGTGTTCCAACTACAGAGTTTCAAGGGCAACTTTGCAAATACTGTAATTCTGTAGGAATACTGAAAAACACAGGATGGCACAGGCTGAGCATTCAACTTCCAGATAAATGCCTTTTTAATTTAAAAAGAACACACTTCTACCTATCTGCCAAAATAAGTCTTGAACTCTTGTAAGCCCAAGCCAAGTCCAACACTCCTACCACCTGTACTAATTTAGGTTCCATCATCCAAAGAACAAAATAGGGAAAACATGCAAGGTGTAGCTTCTGGAATTCTTTCTAACCTCTTTACTCATCCCTTGGACAATGGGTTGGAAAGCATGCAGGTCATGACTTCTGGAACACCTTCGGATCCCTTAACAGCAGCTTTGCTCTGGGTCAGGAGGGAGGTGGGCATAGAATGGAACAATTGACAACATTCTATGCCACTTCCAGATGCTTTCCTGTCAGGTCCAACCCAAAGAACTCCACGAGACAGTGCAATACAGTTCTGTTGCATTTATTAGCTTCCACCTCAAGACAGAAATCTCCCCAGACTAAACCTAAGTTCCCAAGCCAGCAAGCCACCACACCGTGAATTCCTTAGGGTGGTGCCAGTCCCATCTTCTTAAACTTCCCATGCTCCTGTTGGGGGCTAAGGAAACGCTTATCTCCCTGAGCGTGGCCTTCATAACCCCATTCCATCACACTTCCCTATATGAATGCATTGGGGGGAAATTTCTAGATCTTTTTTCTCTGCAGCCCCTGCTGGATCTGGGTCACCTTCAGACTTGATCTTTCTTTACTGGCTTCCTCCCTCCCACCCTCCCTCCCTCCCACCACCACCATCGGCCTTGCTCTGTTCAGTTTTCAAAGAGTTATGGGCAGACAGAATCCTGACCCTCCCCGACACACACGCACATACAATTTCTTTCCCACTTTATGTTGGGTTGGATAAACCCAATAATCAATAAAAATGCATGTGTTAAACTGGCTGTGAGTCGAGGAAGAACAAGGTCTAAGATGACACATGAAAGGGGGTGATGCAAAGGCAGGTTTAGCTTGCAAATGGAGTCTTTCTCTGGCCCGACTGAAGATCAGTGAGTCAAAGGCTGAGGAAGGACAATGGAGAAAAAGTCACGAGTGTTTCATCTTCGGTGGGATAGATGAGTGGTGTGGCGCAAAAGAAAAGGCATCGTCAGTCAGTCAGCTGTAATGGAACAGGCACCAGATGGATTTCAATAAAAGGAACAAGTATAAATATTTCTTAGCTGAGAAGAGATGCAAAGCAAAGAAATGTCTTGTTTGACTAGTCACAGCGGGAAACTTCCAAGGACTTTTGAAGCTTAAAAAAAAAAAAGGAGGGAGGAACTCAACTTCCTCACAATCAAATCATAATGGGAGATTTACCAGCTGTATTTCAGTGGTTCTGACATTCTGAAGGCTCTGAGTAGATAAAACAAATTAAGAGAATAAATAGAATTTAAAAGTAAAATAAAACACTGTGATACTCAGTCAGGCAAATCTTCATTTAAGCTGCAATCCTACGAACACTAGCCTCAAAATAATTCCTATTAAAAGTAGTGAGCCTTCCCTCTTGAGGAAATGTGCACAGGATTACATCTGACCCCAATAAGCCAGTTCAAACAGTGGCTGCATTCATACAACACGTACTACCTGGTTATTGAATTAACATTTTGAGCAATATATTGAACCAAAGATTAACCAGACAGATTGGATTTGCACAACACGTTAGACCAGAAAACATATAAGGTTAACAATAACTAAATTTAGTATGTATCTGGTAGGGCTTTAAATGATGTGGTTAGGAGTGCTGTGTAAACACAACAGGTGGCTTTTTCAGAATGCTCTGGCACTGATTTTACTTGAGTCCCAAATGGAAGGTGTTAGACCATTAGAAGGCAGACACCAATCATGCTTTTTTTCCAGCTATTGATAAGTAGCGAGACATGGATATATTAACATACAGATGCATACACAGATTCTCAAAGTACATGTGCAGGATGAGCAATGAATCACTATGGTCATGACTGATCATTTCACAGGCACCAGACCTAGAGATAGATCTACAACGGCAGAGCAAACAGGGATTGACTACTGCCATAACCCTGGGAATATTTCTGTTTTAAAATTAAAAATCCATTTACCTGGAAGTTGCTGTGTCCGATACCATTTTGTGTTTTTCAGCATTCCCCCAGAGCTGTAGCATCTCTAGAATCTACGCTCAAAGCCCTCTGTGTGAGATATAGGTTACCTGAAACAAGAGATCACTGAAGAAGTTACAGTTCTGTTGCAGTAATAACCACTAGATAATTGTCCCCATCCTATTTCATCATTGGAAGATTGCATCCTCATGTAGCTGTCACAAAGAAATCTCTGTGTTGATCTAAATGTCTAAATGCATGCTAGGCATTTTTTGGGGTGAAATGGTATATTTCCTCAAAACGGGGTACTAACAGGGCCTATCTCAATATAGACCATTAGTAATTGTTCAGTGAGCACTTAAGCTTTTCCCCATTACATTTACATTATTAGTATTGTTTAATGTCCGTATTTACGATTCACGTTTGGATGGAGGGCAACAGCAGAGTGCCATGTGAAACGAATGACCCTTCATTCTAAGATGTCACTTGGAGCAACAAGTTCTTGCAGTGTTAATTTTTATTACCAGGAGGCAGCTGTAAATTGGCTTTGAATTGCTGTAGGGATTGTAATTAAATAGTTAGTCTTTCGCCTCCAAAAAAGAAGCAATCTTTCATGCCCTTCCTTTTACTTATCTTGAATCAGTTGCTGTCAACCTCGGCTATGGTAGTGTAAAGATTTATAGACCTTAGAGGTAAGTATTGACCACTGAGAAGCTGCCTTAATGTTCACCTTGAAGGACAATAAATTGTGCTATTGATTAAAGCTGAATGCCAATGGCTATATTGTTGTAAACATTTTAATAAAATTATCTCCATAAAATATTCTGCTTCTGAAGCAGGCACACAGCTCCCGGTTTCAATAGGAGAGCAGCTGTACATGCGATACAATCCAGAATGTGTTTTTAAGGAAGGGCGCGTGTCAGGTATGATTGTATAGATATGGGGAACTTCCAGATATGAAGCATCTCTTCATCTGGCCCATTCTCTAGGTTCTTGGAGAAAAGTTCTGACAAGAACAGAAGAGACCCATATTTTTCACCATATCCCAACTGTTCCATTTCTTTTGGAAGAGAGACAATTAAGCCACAGGGCTATGGAGCAAGAAAATTTTCCATGTCTCTCTGTTCATACAATATCAGATAATCTTTTTTGGTAAAACAGAAGCTGAGGAAGAAAAGACCCAGCAGGTCCTGCTATGCCTGTAGAGTCTTGATAGGTGAAGACACAGAGCTTACAGATTCAGAGAAGTGTGCCTGAACTCGCTATAGCTTTTGCTCTAATTAGCCAGCATGGACAGGTGTTGTCACAGCAAGCGGTCGGAGCCACCTGGGGCCTCATGAAGAGTTATTCAACTATAGATCCTACCCTTTGGAAAAGCCTGATGGAAGATGCCTCTGGGGTGTGTACTGTGTCTGAGGACAGGGCCAAAGCTACGTTTTATATATAGGAGAGGATAAAAAAAGATTCTAGTGATTTTGAACAGTACAGCTGAAGGCTCCATTCCTCACTGGAGGCTTCTTCCATGTCTTGTGAGACTATGAATCATGATCACCACTCTCAAAGTAGCTCATTATTTCTCCATGATTACTTCTTGCTTGGATCAAGAGTCCTGTTTTTTTGGTTTTTTTTTTTTTTTTAATACATAGCCTGATTATGAATCTCTTGCCTTAAACTTGGGAGCTTCTGTATGCCAACACTGTAGCTCTAGTACTAAGCTATAGCCCCCTTCTCCCAATTTATCCAACCTCTACTCAGTATAGCAAGCTGATGTTGTTTCTGGCAGATTTGTTTGTCTGCTGACACTCCCTTCTTCTGACAGATGAGTTCCCATCAAGCAGATACCTTGGGAAGTTTGACTGTCCTCCAGCTTATATATGACAATCTCTTTAATGTGCCAGCTCTGCCTTACCACTGTTGCTCCATGGGAGATAGAACTCTTTTATTTCTACCTTTCTCTTCTAGTTCCTTTCCTGCTGCCACTGCCTCTCACCTACCTTTGGAGAGGACACAAAGAACCGAAAGAGATGTCAGTGCTATTAACAAACTTGGCTGGGTTCCTTTGAGTACATTGATAATTTCAGCTTCATGCTTGCCTCATTATCCTTTCTTGATTTTGGCCCTCCTACGGTCCCTTAGCTGGAGGTACTGAAGAAGGAATTTCGACATGCAGATTACGTGTTCTGTTGCAATCACAAGCACTTCCAGAAGAACTTTAAGCACATAGGCCCACTTGCACATGGGAAATGTAATCAAAAGTTTGGATTTAATTTAAGTAATCCATTCCTCATAACATCAAAGACAACGATAAAAATAAAAGTCCCCATTATACTATCAATCTATGGAAAGTGACTATCAAAGAGTCGCTTTCTGAAGAAGCAACAGCTGTTGGTTAGTTAGCTTTACATATATTTTTGGCTGAGCTGTACAGACAGTTAGATATTTATAGTGCAGCCCTACATATTTCTATTCAGAAGTTATATTAAATTCAGTGGAATGTAGTCCCTGGCAAGTATGTATAGAATTGCAGCCTCAGTCTAGGTGTGTAATGGAAGGAAATATATAGAGGGGAATTAGGTTCCCCCCCCCAAAATTGGTCATAATAACTAGGTTGCTTCTCAAAAACCAAAAAAAAAGGAAGCTTTCCATTTTTTAAAAAAGAAAAAATTAAATATGGGCTTTGCTGCCTTTCTATCTTCATGTAAAATTATATTAGAGTGTTTTGCTTGTTGCCCTAATCCTTATAAAACATTTACTTTTTCTAGTCTATTTTCCTCCATTAGTGTTATTGTTATTATTGCTTTATTGTTGTTGTTCCCTTTCAAGAAATGAATTTGCAGAGATCTATAAATTAGCTGCTTGTTAGTAGGCAGTGATGAATTTGCATTGTGATGAGGAAGAGGAGGAGGAAGTTTAAATCAAATCCTGTTTCATGGGGTTCCTCATTCAGAAATTCCACATTCCTGTTCCATAGCCATGGTTACAAACCCAAGGCAGAGTTTGGAAGATGGTAGCAGAGGCTGGGAGGGTCTATCAGAAAATCATATTGGTTAGGAGTAATGCTATATTAGAAAATATTTGATCTTTGGTAAAGCCTGGTAGAATCTGAATTGTATTCTCTTACAAAACACTGGCTGGTTGGCAAGTAACTTAATGGGGTTCCCACCAGTAGTTCATCCTTCTATTTACATAAAGATGTCTCTTCGTTTGAATTGGGGCAATCAAACTGCTTCAGGCCATGCAGACTTCTCTCAGTCAGCAACCCGAACTATTGTCTTTGGCTGACCACAATTTACTCATATCTGGTTTCTCCATTTATGTTGAGACTACAATTCTCAAAATTCCCAGCAAGCACAGCCAATAGCAGACTAAGATTTCTGGAAGTTCTTCAGGCTGGGAAGGTTTGACCCAGTATATGTTAAAGTTTTGGTCACTCTTTGAGGACAAAATATCTTGTCCCATTGCTGGCTTTCTTAATAGGCAGGAAGAGCAAGGGTCTGGTGACAGATCCACCACAAACTGCAATGATGTCAGAATGATGACATCTGCACAGCGATGCATGGGAAGGCTGCTGTTACACCTTCGCAGCCCGATATCTGATGTAAGTATGTAAATTGCAGCATTTGCATGATGACATCATATATGGGGTATACTAAGTTACTTGTGCATTTCTCTTTTTCTTAAATATATTTTTTAATATACATGC